>NC_140645.1:39737585-40012585 GCF_978046115.1 Saccoglossus kowalevskii | reverse complement strand
ACAGTCTATTCTGAGTCTTGCCGATAACATTTTGGTTCAAATTCACGGAGATATCGCCGAGAAAACTCAAATTTCCAACTAAAGCTAATTTGCATAACACTGTTTTTGCCCTTGGTCGCCATATTGGACGCTGCATACAATTAGTTATTTAAGTATATGACCTTGGTAGTACTTAATAAGCTTAAGTGTACACATTCAAAGTCATTATATGCAATGACAGGAAGTTGTAATTGATACCATCTGTTTTAATTGAGCAAGTGATCAGATGCTAGGCAGACTCCAGCGAACTAACATCCTGTAACAGCACTGTAACTTTTTTTGGGAAAGTCCAGGTTAATTTAAGGAACCCGTTTCTGACTGAGCTGCTTTCGTGTTTTGACGCCTGATTGACACCTGCAACACATATTCATTCTATTTTTTTCCAAATTTCATATTTTGAATTTTGTTCCATTAAATCATTTGAACACTGCTATTACAAAACTGGTAGAAGGTAATACATTTGGGGCGAAAGCCAAACAAATCACAGAAGAAATAATACGTGAAAACACTGGAAATCACACACAGACACACACACACAAAACGAAAAAGTGATTATAAGGGCAATCCTAGCGGAACAATTATTAATATTTCATTTTTGTTAGTGTATCTTTAATGTTATTTATTAAAATATGTACACATTATATCTAATTGGGGTGAAAATTGCCAAGCTACTTTATAAAATTATAAACAAATATTTTCGTAAATAATACTGACCGTGAGAAGTGTTACTGACGGAATATTTTATATTGCAATTTCTTTCAATTTAATTAGTTGTATTGCAATGCATTAGTAATAATGTAAATATATATATATACATTTCTTTATTTCATTGATGAGACTGAGTTATATATTTATTACATTTATCTATATAGGAAAACGGTTATGGGGAATAATAATGTTAATAAACAATATTCAACTATCCTTTGCAATGAGATCATACTGATAATGTTTCTTGGTTTTTGAAACTATGGGCATTATCAGAGCATGAGTCTTATTTTGGAACTCCTGCCAGAGCAACATCACAAATCATAAGGGCAAATTAATAGCTTCTAAGGATGGTAGCTTCCCAGAATAGCGCAAGTTGTTAAAGAAACATAAAATCAAAGAAAGCTTAGAAAGAACTCCCATGTGCTGAGAGTATTGGAGACACATTAAATATAATTCGAAATTACTTAGCTGAAAACTAATTATGCAAATCAGAAAATTAATATGACCAGATTTGAGTGTAAAACTAATGAGGTCTGCGCAATGTAACAGAAAATCTATGTCTCCAAGTTTAATTGAAATGTGATTAGAACCAAAAAATTATGAATTATTATGCTTATTAGGGAATTAATATGAATAGATTTTTACCCCAAACTAATTAGGTTTGTACATTGTCCTAGAGCATCTTTGTACTAAGTTTCATTGAAATGGAATAATTAGCACCGCGAAAACTCCAAAATTTCGACCCCTCTAAAAATTTGACCGCCTATTTATTTGCCGGGTTTCGGTGTTTTATTTACCTCCAAATTTTCGACTCCACTAAAAATTGCCGACTCATTCTTATTCGAAAATTGCGACCAGTTTTAGTTTTCCCCCAAACGAAAAAAAAAACGATGTGAGCGTTCAAACGGGACCTTCCTCAAAGGCATGAATCCGGGTTTCTGATTGACTGAGAGATTTTTATTTTATTGGTAACGAAAATATATTCTAAATAAACGAAGTTTCAAATAAAAACGAACACAAAAATCTCGGCATGCTGCGTTTCTGAATTGTTGATTATTACTGTACTCAGTAGTGATTATAATAATGTACACAAAATAAATTTGTTGAATGGTTATGAAATACAAATAAAAGTCAACTTAGTTTCATCGTAAGCGAATGATTCCGGTCTCGTATAAACGTTTGATGCTGTAGGATATCCGCCATGTTCTCTTAGGTCAAATAGGTCAAATCGCTAATTAACCAATCAAAAAGCTGGATGATGCGAAAACGGCATGATTTTTTTTAAATAAAAAAATTAGTTGTTTTTAAAAAATAAACTGGTCATCTGAAGAATAATTTAACATTGTTCACAGTGATAACAGCTCATTCTCGAAAGGAAGCTTACCCGCTCACGCTAGTCACGATAAAAATCATACACGTGTACTCTTGAATAGACAGACGTCAATGACTACGGTAAAACTTAGACTCTATTTTAGCCGGCAGGATTGATTGAAATGTCCGACAAATGACGCCAAAATACACCTTAAAAGTCCCATTTTATTTTCTTAAATCCCATTATATTTTTTAATCCAAGGGCGAATTTACGGCAGAATTTGGTCCCTCAAATCACCGGTACGGTGCTCAAATAAGGGACACGCGAGCTTTGATTCTAACCGGATACATTGCACTGGGTCGGGGAGATCGTTTGCTAAACTTCCATGTATCTTTTGTCCAATGGGTACCTGTACTTCGAACATTCGCAAGTTTTCCTAGGTAGTGCGAGACAGCTTTGTCTTTTGACCTATTAGTTTTGTGCTGACCTCTTCTCCGCGTCTTGATGTTTTGTTTTGCTTGTCATAATACTCACTGATTGATGACTTTGTTTAGATTTTGAGTTACAACTCGGCCACGACCTTTGCTTTTACCGTGAAACATGAGGAAGTTTACGTCAATTGACGGACATTGCATTTTTTAAAAACTAATGAAGCACACTGTCTATCATCCCCATTTTTTTTTGCTGATTTCTATTCTGAAAAATTCGACCGTCCGAAAATGCACCTTAATTTTGACTCTAAAAACACGTCACATTTCTAACACCAATTATTTAAAACCGGTCGAAATTTTGGAGTTTTTACGGGACTTTAGATATCAGTGTGAAAGCTTAAAATTGGTTAATTATGCAAATTAGGTAATTAATATGTACAGATTTTAACCCACAATTATTCAGGTCTGTCTATTGTCCTACAGCATCCATGTACATTCATTGATATGTGATGTATAGTACCTGAGATATCAGTGTGAAAGTTGGTTAATTATGCAAATTAGGTGATTAATATGCACAAATATTTACCGGAAACTAATTGGGTCTGCATAATTCTAGATTCATTGAAATGTGATGATTAGTACTTTAGATATCAGTAGAAAAGCTGAAAATTAATTATGCAAATTAGGTAATTAATATGCACAATTATTTACCCTAAAACTAATCAGGTCTCTGCATAGTCCTAAAGGATCTATGTACCAAGTTTCATTGAAATGCGATGATTAGTACTTGAGATACCCGTGGAAAAGCTGAAAATTAACTAATTATGCAAATTAGGTGATTAATATGCACAAATATTTATCGAAAACAATCAATCTCTGCATAGTCCTTGAGTATGTAAGTACCAAGTTTCATTGAAATGTAATGCTAACTACTTATATCAAATGCTGAAAATTAATTAATTATGCAAATTAGGTAATTAATATGTACTGATATTACCATAAAAACTATCAGGTCTGTGCAGTGTCGTATGACATCTATGTACCAAGTTTCATTGAAATGTGATGATTAGTACTTGAGATATCAGTGGAAAAACCGAAAATTGACTAATCATTATGCAAATTAGGTAATTAGTATCCACGGATTATTACCAAAAACTAATCAAAACCTAGCATTAGTTCAGAGCATCTATGTACCAAGTTTCATCAAAATCCAATGAGTGGTTGTTTAGATATCAGTGGAACAGTCATGGAACCACTAAAAAATAGCTAATTATCATGCAAATTAGGTAATTAATATGCACGGATTTTTACCAAAAATTAATCAAATCTGCGCATATGTTCAGAGCATCTATGTACCAAGTTTCATCAAAATCCAATGAGTGGTTCTTTAGATATCAGTGGAACAGTCATAGAACAGCTAAAAATTAGCTAATTATCATGCAAATTAGGTAATTAACGAGCATGGATTTTTACCAAAACCTAATCAAATCTGCGCATTGGCCCAGAGCATCTATGCACCAAGTTTCATCAAAAACCGATGTATGGTTCTTGAGATAGCAGTGGAACAGTCGGACACACATACACACATACACACACACATACACACATACACACATACACACATACACACATACACACATACACACATACACACATACAGACACACTAACTGCAAAGACTCCCATTTTGTGCTTCGCACATGGGAGTCAAAAATAAAAGGACCAGTTGTTGCGACAAAGCCCTACTCCCCACAAGACACATCCAATACAAAACCCACTTATTGCAAAAGCCACTTACCGCGAAGCTACTAGTAGATAAAATAAAATATTACATACTTCAAATATAAGTGTTGTTATTTTGTGGGAGAGCGGGTGTGAGTGATGTGATTGTGCATTGTGGATGTCTGTTCGATGTGACGAAATAAATAACACATGGTTATTGGGGCAATATCACGATTTGTTGTCTGTCCTCGGGCTGTTGGTCTTCTGCTCTGGCATCATCAACAATATGGCCATGACCACCATCTCTTGGGCAGGCAACAAATCGTAATGTTACCCTCACAAGCATGTGTTATTATTTAACTAGACAGCGCTGACAATGTGTGTAAAATTGATGACAGTGTGATGTATATGTGAGATGCGCCTCTGTATGTGTGAGCTGAGATCTTATCTTCACACAAGTACAAACAATTAATAAATAAATGTCAGGTAATGAAACATTATTCCAATTTCACAAGCGATGGGGGGCAAGATTGGTGCTTCTCAGTGTGTGAATGTCACCAACACACATTAGTCTCCTGAGATGACTGTATAATATTAAGTTAGTTACTAAATAATATTATGTATGGCAGATGAAACAGATTTAGCAGCAATATAGAAAGAATGAATTAAAGGTCAACTACAAGAAGTGTTAAGTATGAATAACCTATGAAGATACAGAAAAACAAAATACAATATGCTTTATCATACAACGCAACATAAAAAATCAATGTTAAAATAAACAAAGATAATATTAAATGCAAGCTTATTGAGGGCGGGCTTTACATACCGTGGCCATGCTGCATGCTGCCGTGCAAATAGCGGTGGGATATCTTTTTTTGGTCTAGGTGTATTTTTACCTGCTCCTGCAGTGTCTTCGATTCTGTTGTTGTAAACTGACTGTATCATATAAATACTAGTCAGACTGATATACCTACTATGGTTATTTTTCTTTAAATCCGTTGCAAATATCTTCCATCTATGTAAACTGCAACCGTGAGTTAACAAAAACAGCTTTCTGTTGTGTGCTATCATTTAACGGAACTACCACTACCTACTTTCTAAATCAAAAGTTGAAAACCAGCGTGCTTCAGGCAAACTATATAGGGAATCAACTATGATAGATAGATTGGGTATTAGGATAGGATAGGATAGAATAGGATATTTTAATTGGCACATACACAATACAGAGCTAGTATCCAAAATAACACAAACAAAATAAGCTAAAACAATTCTAAAACATGAAAAACAAATTTTGCTAGACTACTACAAATAAAAAGATCAGAACTTGAAAGAATCAAAACAAAAATATCCTCTCTAACTAATAGTTGTAGACTTGGTGCATAAACATAGATTGCTGTAAATAATGAATTTCTTAATTCCCTAATTTTGTCATGATTACATCTGAAAAGGTAATGTTTTTCATCACCAACTTCATTACTGTTACACAGATGACATAATCTGTCTTCTCTTTTAATGCCTCTATGTCGACCTTTTTCTACTGGTAACATTCTGTAAATCTTAAAAAGTGCTTTGCGTGCTTTGTCATATAACCGAGCAATACCCGCATCAAACTTCCCATTACATGAAATATAATTTCCAAATAGTTATAGGAGTCAACACATTCAAGTTGAATCCTATTAAAATAAAATTGAAAACTTTTACCCAATTTTTTACCCAAGCTATTGAAGATCATGACATTTGATTTTTTAATGTTAACCTTAAGGTTCCATTTTTGACAATAATTTTCAATGCCATTAACACCACTCTGTAACCCTTCATGACTAGTTGATAGAAGTAACAGGTCATCGGCATAAAGGATACAATTAAATTTTAGACCATTCAGGTCAACATGGTCAAAATTATTAACTTTGTCACAAAGATGTTAAATAAACTCGAGCTGAGGTTGCAGCTTTGTTTAACTCCCCGATGTGAAACAAAATATGGCGTTACACCACAATTTAATTTAACACAATATTTAGTGCTACTATAAACTGACTTGATGATCTTGTAAAATTTTCCACCCACCCCTAATTTTAGGAGTTTATATAGTAGACCATCACGCCATACCGAATCAAAGGCCTTGGAAAAATCAAAGAAGCATGAAAATAAGTAATTACCAGATTTGTTAATCTTACTATTAACATATTTGGTAATTGGGGTTCTAAGAATGTAAATATTATCTGTAGTTTTATGGTTTTTCTTAAACCCGAACTGATTATCTGTGACTTGGTTAGTCTGGTGCAAGTGATTAGTAAGCCTACCGAATCAAAGGCCTTGGAAAAATCAAAGAAGCATGAAAATAAGTAATTACCAGATTTGTTAATCTTACTATTAACATATTTGGTAATTGGGGTTCTAAGAATGTAAATATTATCTGTAGTTTTATGGTTTTTCTTAAACCCGAACTGATTATCTGTGACTTGGTTAGTCTGGTGCAAGTGATTAGTAAGCCTACTATTAAGTATCATGGTATAGAGTTTTGAGAGACAACTCGAAACTGCAATACCACGGTAATTATTAGTGTCAGTTGGGTTACCTGATTTAAAGATGGGAATTAAATAGCTACAGTTCCACAATGCTGGGAATTTACCTGACTTTAAAATTAGATTGAATAATTTACATATTAAATGGATTACATGAGGAGCACTTTTCTTAATCGTTTCATTTAAAATTAAGTCATTGCCTGACGATTTACCTGATTTAAGCAAGTTAATATGCTTCATAACTTCATTGTTAGTAAAATCAAAGTCAAGGTTAGTGTTCTGCCAGTTACTATTTTCCATATCACTGATACTAGTTCTGATATTTAAATTGTGGCTGTTATTTTCTAAGTGAATTTCTTTGTTCAGAGATTTAAAATGTTTAAGCCATGACTCACCACTTATGTGATCATCTTTACTGGGACTATTGTCAAAGTTACATAATTCCTCAAGCAAATTCCAGAATTGCTTAGGGTCAGAATGCTGAAGTGACATTATTTTATTACAAAGCTTGGCCCTATATTCTTTCTTCTTAGGTTTTACTAACTTTTTATATTTCTTATTAATGTTATATCTTTCCTGTCTGATAGTATTATCATTGGGGAATTTACCTAGTAAATGAGAGCATCTAATTAACTGTTTTCACGTCTCACTAACATCACACTCAAACCACTTGTTATGCTTAGATTTACTGCTTTTCTTCTTAATCCTGGGATGAATGAATTTTAGAGACGTGTTAGCTGCATCAGTTAGGATACTATTAAAATGGCAAACAGCTACATCAATATCTTCAAAGTTAGTACTCTGGAAGTTACTAATTTTCCATCCATTGATTTATTTGAAAAAGCCTTAATGAAACTATGGCTACCTTTACTGTCCCAAATGAATTTCCCAGGTAGTGGGGATAAATTTGCATAATTGTCAGTGTAGTCCTGTTGAAACTGAACAGAGAGAGAACGAGAAATGGGACAATGATCTGACAGATGGTTAAGTGCCATGACTTTAAAATATTGCACCTTATGAAATAACCCTGAACTGATAATACCATAGTCAATTAAACTACTCCCCCCCCCCCGAATTGATGGCTTGTAAATTTACCCAATGAATCCCCCGGAACTCGACCATTCATAATTAAGCAATTGCTGTTGCAACATAGGTTAACAATTGCTTTACCATAATTGTTAGTATGTTTGGCCATGTTGTTTCGTTTGTACTGTTTATCAACAGTGACAGAGTCCGGTAATGGAAGATAATCGTGACTGTCATTAATGATAAAGTCTGGTAACTGGCCCGTCCTAGCATTGATATCACCCATAATTATTACATCACCTAGTTTATCATATTTTGCCACATCTTTCTCTAAAAGATCCAAAATATCTAAGCCAGAAATTGAGGAGGAGTTGTAGATACTTGACCCTTCTGGGGAAATATAGCAAAAGCAGACATACAGGTCATTCTTTAATCCAAAATAGAATTTGTCCAATTTAATCCACAAAAAGTCATTATGGGCATTTTGGAGTTTAGAGATTCCCCTTTGAATTTCAGTTTTAAAAACAACCACAACTCCTATTGAATTTCTTCCTCTATGCTTATTTTTAACTCTATCACTACGAAAAAAATGACAATTAGGAAAGGCTAAACTACAGTCACTATTAAGCCATGATTCAACAAATCCAACACAATCATGGTTTTTAAGAAAATCCAAAAGTAGAGGATCCTCCAATTTTCCCCCAATACCATGGATATTCCTAGATGCAAGTTTCAGTCTTTTAGGTAAAAAAGTCATTATCTATGCCGTGTGTCCAAGTATCGGTGTTGTTCTTGCCAAGTTGGCGGATGATCAGAAATGTTTCCCCCATTCTGTTGTTCACGAAGGTTAGACATGAAGTTTCTTGTATACTGCTGTTGCTGGTGTTTCCAATTGGGTATATTCCACTCATCATTACTGGTATTAAATTTGGCATGCAGCTATTCTGTGCATGCTGATCAGTAGCAGGTGGACCATTGTTAAGGTCAGAATTGTAAGACCTGTTGTAACTGTGATTAAATCGTTGTGGTTGTTTACGCTTTTGGTAGTACTATCATGATTTATATTTCAGTCAGTTTGACAGTGGTTGCCATGACATATACTGATAAAGGTTAATGACAAGACCAGATGGCGAGCTGGTCGAAATCAACCAAAAACATCTTATGACTCTGCAGTTTTTAAGATACAAGACAGTAGCCGTAATTCTAAACCAATGTTGTTTGCGATTTTAAACTAAGGTAGTATCTTGGTGGAATGTTAGTGCGAGATTATTACCCCATCAATATTAGTTAGCGTTGACAATGTATAGAAATGTTTTCTCTAGACAGCTTGACGAGTAATTAATTGATTATGATGTGTAAAACTTTCATGTGATTGGTTGTTTGTTGGAAGGCAAGGCCTTGGAGTCTCTTATACTGATTGTAATTGGTTAAGGGGTGACAAGAAATAAAGATGGATTTAATGCTGTCTCGGGTGAAAACCAGGGACTTGGCAGAGAATCGTTTTGGGAACATGAACGAAGCTTGTGTGTGTCTTTTGTTAGCCTAGCGTGGAAATGACCGAATCCCGGTTACCTAAGTGAAAGGTTTTTAACCATCAAAAATACCTATCACAGTACTGTGGTCTGGAGTGAGAGGACCTTTGTCGGCTCTTAGTATTACTGTGATGACTGCGATGATTAGGATTGTCACCTCTTCTCTGCCTACTTGTTCCTTTTAGCTTGCCTATGTAATTAGCAGCCAATACGCTTGTTCCTCCATAGCTCAGATGAACACCATCTCTCTGTATTAAACTGCGAGAATTGGACAACTTATGATGATATAGGTATTCTACTTTGTGTTCTTGATCACAATATGACTCTATGTGACTGTTTGTTAAATGTATTCGTTCATTTACTTCATGGCTATTGCCACGTGGTAGAATAGAGGATACAATAATTAGAGCCACTGGATGCATTTTCTTTGCTTTGGTGATTAGTGCCTTTAAGTCTCCAACTACACCATCGACCTCATTGTTTACAGCATCATTACTGCCTTCATGAGGCATGACAAATGAAATTTAGTCTGATTTAGTTTTATCAATTATTCTGGAAGCATCACTTACATAAGTTGCTCTGTATTTTAGTGCTTGTTTTGAAAGAAGCAACCTCTCTGGGATGATATCCCGGATCAGAGAATTACCAACAATAATAATGTCAGGTTCCTCCCTTTTGGTTTCTTTCTTATCACCAGCCTTATCAGTAATGGATTTATCAGACAAGTTTTCAGTATTGCTGTTGGTATTAGTACTACGAATATTAGTTAGTACACAACCAATATCTACCTCTCTGTCTTTGGTATGTTCATGGATGTCTTCAAGATCATGTAAAACTTCATAATTACTTTCCAGCGAAATTGGGATTGCACTAGTAGCTTTAGGTTGTTTGCATACTTTTGTAGCTAGTTGGCACTGGTCATCTTCAGAATCTAGTGTTTTAACTTTATCCTGGAAGTTACGCAAGTCATCTTTCACACAAAGAAGCCCAGCTGTAGCTGATTCACATTTGGCTTGCAAATCTTCATTCAACTGCTGGTTACTTTTTATGATTTCTGACAATTCTAGAAGTTGAGAATCATACATACTGTCTTTGTCATCCAGTTGTTGACACACATCAGCCAACCTTGACTCAGCTGGTGTATTTCCTTTTCATATGATGATTGTAAGTCCTTTGTTATCTTGTCATACTTTACTGACATGTTGTCTAGTATACTCTGCAACTCACTAATTCTGTCATTGTTAGTAGTCAATTTATTGATATCTTCAAAAAACTGGGAGTATTTATTATCCATATCATGGATACAGTTCTTTACAGCTGCTACTTTAGATTCAAATCTACTGAGAGTATCTGCAGTATGTCTATACTGATCTGTCATTATTTTTGTCACAGAGGGTGCTTTTCTGAGAGAGGGTGAATTGAGCACTACAGACATTAGGGAATCTTTAACAACATCATTTAATTTCTTTAGATCTGTGTCACTATCATCTGATGATGAACAATTTGACTTACAGTGAACTTGAAGGTCATCAAGCACATGGTTTACATCTGTTATCATTGTTCTTATTACAGTGGGTTGTTTACTTAATTCATCAACTTTACTTTGCAGTTCAGGAAATGCTTCATTCTTCCATTGAATAAATCCCCTAGATTGTACCAAAACAACCCCACTGTTGTATAGATTTATAGACAGGATTTGTTCATCATCTCCATCAGGTAATATGTCAGTAATTGACATTCTACCTACTTCACAGTTAGATCCCTCTTCGCATTTAACGACTACTCCGTTCTGCTTTACATATGTTGTGTCATATTTTCCCTTCAAAGCCTTCATCCAACACATTAAATGGTCTTTAGTAGTCTTAAATTTAATGTTGCATGGAACTTGCTCACCTTTGTCATTTCTATAATCAGTGAAGATCTCTTCATTTGCAGGGATATTCTTAACACTGATATTTCCTGTCTTATTGTTGACTTTCCTGTCCTTTGTTGTTGTTGTGACCTTGGTCTTTACTTCCATGTCATATACAAAGGCTGGGTCCACATTAGGTTTGGACACTCTTTTCCCTTCTTCTTCTAAAGTTGACATCTTCTGTCTTCTTTGAGAGAGTCACTTAGTATTAACAAAACAGTAGATCCTAATTTTATAGGTAGTGATCACCACTTTGGGGAGAAACAACACCGATACTTGGGAGCCCTGTTAAGTGTGTACATTCAACATGGCGGCCATTATTATTAAAGTAAAGGATTATGAGTATCGCCATACTTTCTATTCACTAAAACTACCGGCTTTTATCACCTTTTCCGCCCAATTTTCCCCCTCATTTCTCTGCCAAATCAGTAGCCTTCCTCTTGAATCTACTACTACACACGTCATGCTCCTGTACTTACTGATATGTACCTTCATATTAGCCCCATTATGAGGTTTCATGGGTATTCTGTCTGCTTGTTGGATTTTAGTTTTTATTCTAATGAAGCTCTCTGTTTCACAAATATATTTTTGTACTGCTTTCCAGATAGCCTGACAAAATCGCGTGAGTTGCACCCTCCGCGGTGCTCAAAACCCAACACACCTGCTAGAACGATGTAGTTTTTTACTACCCAGACGATTTGTTGTCGGTACCATTCAAATTGTAGGAACATCAGCTCCATGGTCAAATAGTAACAGCCATAAAACAGTAACCATTCATGGCACAGTTTATTTGTTGGCATAATGTGTGATAAGGTGCTGGCAAATTTTTGCTGGCCCAATGTTTATAATCTTATTGAAAACATTGATTTTTGCCGACAATGCAAAGACGGCTTTGTCTCTCTGGTTACGAGTGGGCGTCTCACAGGAAAGACACAGTCTGTTGTAGCATGACAAGATTGCAAGAAGGCGTGAACTTTGCGATTCGTTGTTTTGATCTTGACGACAAGACATACACTATTCTGTCAGGCGTTAATGGGGTCTGATGATGTTTGGCCGGCGAGGGCGCCACTCACGTCTACATATCAGGCTAATTTTTAGATAGCAAGATTTCCGATGCTCCTGTATCTATAAAAATAACCTTTTACCTACACATTAACTAGTAAGCACATATTGCATGGCCATGAGGGCGCTAATATACGTCTATTTCCCCGAGGAGTTGTTGGGTACCAACAATATCTGCTATTTCACGAGGCCGCAGCTCCTCGGGGAAATAGACGTATACTAGTGCCCTAATTAGGTCATGCAATATGTGTTTTATAACACATTACACGTAGAATTGCCGGAGAAACGTGCATAGATCGTCTGTCGTCTTCTTCTCGACGTCTGCTAGCGGTGTCTCGATTTCTTCACAAAACGATGTAAAGATGCTTCTAGAAAACCTGATTGCGTCCATTGTCTTCGGTGCATCTTTATTTTCTACTAGTGTGTTAAGTTCTTCTTCTGAACTGAAGCTAAATCGTCCAGTCTTTCGAGGCGGACCATCGATATCAGCGACCGAACTAGCAGACGACATATTGGAAATCACACGATCAGGTGACGAGTGACGTCATGCCCGGGCACTAGTTGATGTACTAGTCTCCCTAGGGAACTAGTAATTTCCCTGGCGCCACTATGGTAATTTAACCGATAACACGTGATCCTGTTTTGACCAATTACAGTACAGTATTAACGAGTGATGTGTTATAATGAAAAATATATCACGTTTTGCTCGAGTGGTATCATGTATGATTTACTCTTTTCCTCTGTTTTCGTCTCTGTTTTGTGCATAGTCTATCCATGTGACAACTCTTCCCCTGCATCCAAACCATATTTACCTTAGTTGAAGTAGTCTGACCCAACCTGCATTCCAGAACCAGCCCTGGCCCCTGGGTTGGTCTTATTTTTTTGCCGCACATTTGACTGCCGGTATAGGGCAGTTTTTTAAAGGTTTCGTGACTATGCCATTCAGTTCCACAATCAGTGCGTCTCATTCTGCTTACCTGCCTTAATGATCCACTCAGGTTTTTGTCAGATCTTGGACCATCGAATGAAAAGTTGTTGGATTTGCTCTAGTTATACCATCTCTATCTCAGGGACCATATTCCCAAAATACTGCCTTTCAATCGTTCCTGCGAATTGGTGTTCATATTCATATATTTGTTAATATTTCTAGAGCCCTACCCAACGTCGGCAAAATCTCATCTATCTTTCGCCGTCTTCCTCGCCCACTGGTAGCTGCCTGTCACCTGGGACCATATTTCATGTTAATTCCCTACTAACTTTTCTGTATGTTTTCGTTTCACTACCCGCTTCCCCGGTGAAATTCAGTGACTCAATGACACAACTTGAATGCGTTTATATCCAGTAAAAAGTTGGTAAGTAATCACAAGTAAGCCTTATATTTAGCTGGGTCTACATCAGTTTTCAAATATATAATTACATGTGAAGTTGTCTCGAAGTAGCATAATTACTATTTTGCATTACACTCAGAAACCTTGGATTTGGGAACAACAACATATTCAACAAAACTGAAAACCACGCAACATGACTATCATGTGGAAAATATGTCTGTCATGTTATGGATTACACGCTTTTGAATACATTATAACATGGTAAAATATAAATTCAATCTTTAATATTAGCTTTCATGATTAAATCGGTAGAATTCGAATTTCCATCACCAGATCTGTCATCACCTTTCCATTGAAAAATGACAATTTTAATATTACGGTTGGAAGTTGTTTTGCTATTGTATTGTTGATTTAATTGAAAAGTGTGAAATATCCAAAGATCAACATTGATCATTTCTCCTCAAATAGGGTAATATAGTCTCCGCTAATTAACAAAGTTTTACCATCTATTGTTTTATGCATTGTTCTGATTATAGTTGGTACCGTTCAGTGTATAGTTTAACATTACATGATAGTAACTGTATTAGAAATAATGTTGATAAGATTAATTGGCTTTTATCCTTCTACTAATTCGGGGCATATATAGGAAAACATAAGCTGTACCTCTTGTTCGATTACATATTGAGACATGTGGACATTAGGCTTAGAAAAATGCGATAGACACATATCCCAAACTCCGAGAAAATGTACGCCTATGCCACTAAACACACTCCTTATCATACGATCCATGTCGTAGAATACCCAGTTACTACTGTGTAAACACTGATTTCCATTGACATTATCTCGAGCATGCGCGGACTTGAATATAACTACTGCTGTTGGACATCGCTTCAACAATCTTTGAACCGCAAATTTGGTTACAAACAGTCTGTCGATGTAGGAACGAAGTGACCAAGATGCATAATGAAACATTATATTCATCATTACCACATACTTTTTAGACGCACAATGCTCCTTAGTAATTCTGTCCAGGAATTCACTTTCAAAGGTAAAGTCCCAAAAATAAACTGGATTAGGCCCTACTGAAAAAAATCCTTTGCCTGAAATTATATCTGTGTGATTGTGGAACCAATTAAGTCGTTGTCTAATCTGAACGATGGTCGAGTCACCACATAATCGTATAGCCACGTTAGATAAGCATTTTCTAACCTGGACAGGAGTCCACTGTTGACTTTTGCATACTAATGAAACATATGTATTGTTATCTGACCAGTAACCATCGGAAATAGGAATCGGCAAGTCTGGGCCACATGGTGGAAGAGATGGTAACTTGAAAGATGAATCTAGAAGAAAATAAGCAATGATAATAATTAATTCCTTCTACTGGAAACATATATGATGAATAAACACTATATTTGGGCAAAGCAGCAAAAAAGGCTATCTATTGAGGTGAAAACAGTGTCTTTATTCTCTCCTGGTTTTTTCTTCTGCCTTTGAAGTCTACCAACCGATAGATTTCATCTCCACCAATTGCAAGATTATTCCAATTTCCCCTAGGTGGAAAGTATTCACAACTTAACTCACTAATATATATCACTAACTGTATCAACGTACGTTGTCAGGTGTAAAGTTTGCATTATCTGTAACACAATACAACAAGAGACGCTGGCACAGCAGACTTATGGTACAATTACAACAAGAACAATGTTATATACACCTGTTATTTTTATCGCCAGAGGAGTGCAGGCAAGTCGGGTTTGTTCTTTCCTAGACAGATAAAAAAAGAAGAATGTAACGGCACAATGACATAATCGTTTATATTGAGAGGAGGAATATTATTGATTACACAGAATCCTCCATGATTTGTACTGCAGTTTTTGGTAAGTAATGTGATGTACATGTATTTACTTACAAGACTACGTTTACAATATGAGATCGTAATATCAAACAAAGTTGAAATATAATTCAAACAGATATTAAACTAATGTGAAGTCGTGTCAACTTTAATCCATCTCATGATAGCCAATTTTACGGTTCATCGATTGAATACCTGCCACTAAAATTGCGATATTGACGACAGGCAACCATTGGAATAACCACGACACTCTTTATGAATGGGTAGTTATACTTTAACATACTTCCACGCAATGTTTGTGAATTGACATAATCGTAATCTAGTATAGAGTTGTTGATTAGCTATATAGTAATTCACCACTGTCCTATGAATATATTAAAACACATTGATGAAACTACAACATTCTTTATATCTATAATATATTACGTACCCTTTAAATAAGTGAGCAATTTTTCTCTTTTCCTGTTCTGCAACTTCTTCAAGAACAGCTATACCAGATGTAGCGTTCACAAGTTGTTGACAAGAAAAAGACTTCGGTTTATCACATATAAAAACAGTGCCGCCTAGTGAATTTTCATTTCCGTAAGTACATTTATCTGCCCACACTCCTTCACGAAGTAATGAACAAGCAGTAGTCTCTTTTTTGACACCATCGCCGAAATGACCCGTCCAGGGTATACGCTGTTCTTTTAGTCGTTCACTGTTGAAGTGTAGTATCAACTCTCTTGTGAACAACAAGTACACGGAAATATATGCATCTCCAGACCATGCAGCATAGAAATAGATAGAATATGTACCATTTCCATAGTCATATACTCTCCCTGCAGTGCTTTTCTGTAGCTGTGTATTTGACATGACAGCTTGGAACATATCTCCACCTTTGTTTCGTCTGTTGTCATATTTATCATATGTTTCTACGACTACATGTATATGATCGCCTTTTTTAAAGTGCAGTTCGTTTTCGTAAAAGTATGCCCTGCAAAACAATGAATAATTAAATAACGACATAGTACAAGGATATATTTCGTTATCAAAACAAGGATATATCTCGTTATCATTGAACATTGTCACACTTCAGAATAGAACTGTGGTAATTATTTACACTTTGTTTATATGTGTTTTATAGTCAAGTATGATGCAGTATATATTACATAATATGTATTTATATATGTTGTCTATTATGAGGCTACTTGCGATTATATGACGTATAGAATAATTTATGACATTAATTTATGTTTTATTATTTGTTTTACACTGATACCATATTAAGAAGTTTGATTTATTATGATGATTCTGTTTGATAACGGATTCTCATCAATCTATATTAACTGACGCAAAATAAAAAAAACTTAATAATATAACTCACCTACTTTTTTCCGTGGATGACATCCAAAAGGTTTCCTTACCAAGAATGAATGGCACACTGCTTTTCTTTTCTTCTGTTTTTAAATGACTATATGCATGTTCGTATTCCTCCACAATGCCCTTCCATTCAAGACCAAACCGTGTATATGCATCATATGGGTACATCAACTCGAGCTTTTGGGAAATTGGTAACTTTGTCTCCATTCTCTCATATAAAAGGGCAGAAAGGTACGTTTTCCCGGCGGGATTCATGGTCTGCTCCTCAATATATGAACTGCTTGTATTCCTTTTTTGCACATCATTTTTCTCATACAAAACTGGAACATACTGGACAGAGGTAACTGTTTTTGTATTGTTTGTGACATTGTCTGTAATCACTTTTCCAAGTCCTTGGGGTTCTGATGTACTATAGGATACATTGGTTCGTCTCATCACAAAGTTTGTCTCTGGTATATGACCAGTCTATTGATCAATAGATTAAATGGTTAGTTCATTCATTCAATAATTCATTAATTCAATAATTCAATAATTCAATAATTCATTCATTCATTCATTTATTCATTTCATAATGTGTCTAGATCACAGATCATGTTCTTTTTGTACTGATCAAGGCACATCTCTGAAAGGTAAGTGTAAAACATTATTTATACAAAGACAATACAATTTAATCACGTTACCAACTCTGTGAATAATCTATTAGTTCCGAATCCGATGATGAAAACTAGGACTAATCGGACCGATGAATACTTCGTGGTGAACATCATGCTTGGTGAGCTAAAGAGAAAGTGAAAACAAGAAACTGATAAATTGAAATGCTGGCGTTGGAATATTATTCCATGATTACATATATGGGGATTATGTTAAGTTAATATATCGCTGTTCAGACGTCATATAGTCTGCCAGACAAATTGCCGGGGTTGAAGATATCGATTGCAGTGCATTACTCAGATGTATATTATTATGTTATCAATGATATTCAGTATAAATGAAGGTTCCTGGTTCTTCGTGACCCTACCGTTCATTTTTATTTAGTTAGAATATATTGAATAATCACAATTAATAATTTGAGGCAATATTTATAGCTGAACAAAATTATTAATAACTAAAGAACACAAATGGTTTTAATATATTATACAATATTACACACTATGTAACTAGTGCGTCTCTCTAGACAAGATTTCATGCGTGTTTTGTATCGCTTTTATGAGATAATAAATGTCACATAAACTGTGCCTATTATGTAAAATATATCAATATAAAGTGTTAAGTTTTAGGTATAGCTTGCTAGGTATGCATGGTTAACAAACGTGTACTTTTCCTGTACTTTTCACAAACTGCTAACGAATAAAAACAGCTTTTATGCCACATTTATACCACGGGTTATCGGCTGTAAATTATTTTGTACACCTTGAACAAAGACTGATCATTGGGATATGATTTACGTTTTGTTGCTTTTTTTGGGGGGGTGGTGGTGCCGATATTAAGGCAGATATTTATGAGCCTGGGCACTTATATTCTGATACTGATATTAATACATATGTTGCATTCTCGCTTGAACGGCAGGCAACGTTGTACGTTTTATTTTAATTAGTTAAAAATTATGTGTTTTCCGCCTTTGATAAGCATATCTACGACACTGTGCACTGATAAAATAGAACTTTTTGTTATTCGGAGAAAAACAATATTTAAATATAACTAAGTAACGGTTGCCAGGGAGAGCGCCACCATTTTAAACCACGAATGAAAATGATATATGTATAGAACTAATGCTCCTATTATTACTCAAATCGAATACAGGTCTATTGCCTCCCTGTCGGATTCTGTATATGTGTATAATCTGTTCATGAAATCAACATTCGCAGGCGGACTATTTGGCAAGTATGAACGGCTGTAATGAAATCAAATAGCCAATTGAACCATGAGTTCATGGTTTCTGGAACAATAATAAAATTGTGCATGTTAATATTTCGCCTCAAAATAATGCCATACTGAAATACTGATTTTCAGTATTATGTAAAACTACATTTATTGTTATTCAATATCAATGGATATCGATTAAAGATCTACATTATAACGGTGATTTTCTGTGAGTTTGTCTATTCAAAAAATTAATTGGTTGTATCTGTCTAATTAACTTGTTTCAATACTTACCTGAAATAGCTGTTTCTCGCCTGAAATGTTGAAAGAAATCCTGGTCAATGAGGTATCCCAATAAAAATATGCACTCAGTTTGTAAAATCAGGTGGTGCAATGGGTACGTGTTCGAAGCCTGTGCTAGGACGCGACCATAATGCAGAGAGGTAGGGGAGCTTTATTATTACTCATACAGAGGTTTCTATGTTCATAAGTAAAAGCGAATAGATATTACGTAAGTATTTGGTATATCCACAGACAGTAGACAACGTATTGTTTTCTGGTGTATAATTCAGATCATTTATTCACAAGTGGTATATAATACAACGAATTTAAACGTTGATTATAATCACATCATATATTTGCTATGATATATAATAATCAATCAAAGGTGCTGTCTTTTGATTTTTTAATTCGTTGTATTCTGAAACAACAAAAAACGTGTCTTTTGATGAGAAATACAGTCCTATCTTACTAGCAATGTTGCAACAACAGTTCATAACTACTACAACTATTTTATTTATGCTCAAAGTTTTTAAAAGAACAATTTAAGTCCCATAGTTGTCACGCATCATAACAACTGTTCGTTCACACAGAAGGTTTGATTTGGTAGTAATGCATGATTTATGCAAGTTACGTCCTACAGTGTTGGTAGTGGCATTTAACAAATTGAACAATGATGAACCTCATTTTTTACCAATTTGTAATTACAATTTACTAATTTGTGTATTTATATAAAACACGATGAAATTGCGCATATGTGATTAATTATTTGAAAATGTGTATGAACGTTTGTTTTTTGTAGTATAACGTACATATGGAGTGTAGTTTATGTATTTATTAATATGAATATTATTTTCGTGACATACTATGTGTAATACTTTTACAATTACCATCTTATATATGTATAATTGTTTTCACACAAACTATTTGTATATGAAAACATAGTTAAATTATTGTATATAACAAATTACGAATTGTACTTATTTGTATATAAAGGAAACAACTAATTAAATTAAATGCAAAAAATAAAAGTTAAAAACAACAAAATTATATCCAGCATTGTTCTTATTGGCACATAATGTTCTGTGGTTATACAAATATCATGCTACTTGCACTGTATTCAGAATTTGTGTACGATAATCACACCTGGGATCGAATTTATTTACATATATGATTTTTTAACACAAAATAATTTACAGTTTATCAGGTATTTCCCACCTTCTATTATATGGCAATGAAAGCAAATAGACCATTTTCCGTTCACTGCGAGAATCACGCGTTATGCGTGAAATCGAATGTAAAAACAGGACAAACAAAGGTCATAGCGTCGTAGTGGCGTCAAACATCGCGTGGGATTCGACAAACGCGAAGTATTTTGGGGGATATTTCCATGCTTAATATTGTGCTGTCCACATTTGATGATAGGCAATTTTGATTAAGTAAGGGTATTCGGAAGCAATATTCCTCTGTCGAAGATCGGCCGGTCGATGTGAGTTACGAAATAAAGAAATTCGAGTTCAAAATCAAATCGTTCGATTTTTGCGGCAGACGTTCGACGCGCATTTTTCATACATCTCGCGAGATCTCACAATTGTACGGAAAATCCCCTATTCCGTGTTTTACTGGTGTATTTGGTTGTGCGTACCTTCTATTTTCGATTGCCAGTATATGGCAACTTAATCTGAATTTTTAATACTGTATTCATCTTGTTTATTTATAAAGTGCTATTCGTACGTAAGTTTGCATTTTCATGTTCTGTTTCAAATTACACTACTTCTCCTTCTCGTAAAGTTTTGTTAATTGATGTTTTTGTTTCCGATGTTGTCAAATTGTTGAGTTCATGTTTATATAATTTTAAATTGTGTTCAAGAGTTTTGACTCTGCTTGCTTAGTTTTCACCATGTCTTTGTAAGCGTAGAATGCTAATTTATATTTATCTATTTCTTTGTGGTGTAAATAGTAGTTTATTGCTGAGCTGTTGCCTTTACCAATGAGAAGTTCTATATCGAGCACCATTCTACATCTTATTTTATTGGATTTGTTTTCTGTATTTAAAATCCTGCGACATTTGTTAGTCTCTGTTTTATCCCACGTCTTTTTTTAAATATATATTCCATATTTTAATATTGTATGTCAATATTTTATTATTTTATGTTGTGTATATTCTTAATTGTATCATTGCTACTACGTGAGCTTTATCAGCTAACATATCTGCTGTGAGTGTTATTGGGCCATGTGATTTAAAAATAACTTTGAAATAGGTTATTGTTCCTTAATCCTAATTAGTTTTTATAATATTTAAATTGTAAATGAAATTGACAGAACATACTTTGCTTTAGTACCACATAGACCCATTATAATAAATAAAATAGTAACCTAAATATAATCTAAATATAATTTGTTTTCCTTTTATTTTGCAAATAGTTTAAAAAATTATTTCTGTTATATTCAAATTATTATATTAGTAATTTCAAAATTATTATGTAGAAATAGTTTAATTGGTTACTTTGAATCTGAATGAAATCAGCGGAAAGGCTGAATTCACTTGTCGAGATTCATTCACTGACGAATGGAGAACGCCAGGATAGCCTATTACATTGCCAGTTGACAGTGAAACGGCCACACAGCACTGTCATGTTGCCCCTAAACGTGACTACTTGCAATTTGAACATTCAAAAAAAGTGAGGAGAACAGCAATGACGACATTGTTCGTAACTGTCGGTTGACACAAAAATATATTAAAAATAAAAATAATAATTTGTTTGAAAAGGAGATGTATAAATTGAAAACGTAATTTTATTATAATAGTATACCATATAAACACATCATAGACACATGCATATGATGTGTTTTGCAGCAGCTGTCCTAACATCTGTAAGAAGCTAATTGTGAATCGATGCACGTTTCCCATTGTATCCAGCATAAATTTATTTTGTACTGTCCTCAGTGAATATGACACATTAACATATCAGTTGCTATTATTCTGGCCGTGTTTTGTTGAGTCAATTCAAGTCCGATCATGCATTTCAACATTTGTTGATGAACAAAATATTTTACTCACTTATTTGTGTGTTCTTGTGCTTCAATCTATCTTGTATTGTACTATAAATTCGTTATTTATTTACATTTTTGGAGACCATCTTTCATTTGTGACTAAAATAGACATTTTTCAGGAGTATCAAATTTTACGCCGTAAATAAGGAAGCAAATAGTAAGTGTGGGGTCAAATTACATATTTTGTTACACTAAATACTTCGTACACCATAACATGATGTTTGATATTACGATTTTAAATATGACAAAAAGGGAAGGAGCTGTTATGTTATTATATTTTTAACAGATATGCTGATTAATTTTCACGGCAGTAGATAAATTGTATTGGCTATAACCATGGAAGCTACTAACGGAAGAAGCCACGACGCCTCTCAAGTGGCCACTTAAGCCTCTTAACTGGCTTATTTCCTTTTGTTTCAACCTCGGTGTTTTAGGTGTGAAAGGTCAAATTACGCATTTCACAACCGAAAATTCAACAGATGAACGTTTGATTTCACAGATTTTATTATTAGTAACAATATTTCGAGCGTCTACAACTTCTATATTATTGCAGAGAACGTGTCTAGGCGTGCCCTTCTTTCGACACAATCTTTTCTGGTGGTGTTCGCCAACGCCCAGTGGTCGAAAATTTTTGAGCGTCAAACCCACGCACTGACGATGGTACCATTGAATAAAACAATCGTTATTGTCACAGGCAATCATTGATTCCGTCTCATCACCATTGCAAAGGCAAAAAGATTCACGATAGTTCATCAGTTCAATCGATGTTATATCTGCCAAACTTTCATTAAAATTCGCCAAGATCTCCGGAGGCAACAACATTCCAAATAGACGTCATTTTCAATCTTGTGCATGCGCAGTTCGTCTATTGCTACCGAACATGCTCGGAATATTACCGAATGCTCGAGCTTAGCGTAACACATTGTAAGAAGTGCCAAGAGCTAGCAAGTATTACCATTGTTTGTGAACAAACATTGACAAACGATCATAGGGTAAAGCTAAAACAATAGTTCCGTGGCTCCTTATGTTAGTACCTTCCATGGCATAACATACCACGTGACCAATTAGTGTACTGATAGATACGTGAATCTCAATACAGTTTGTACTTATTTCAGTTACTATAGTAATGTGTGGAATGCCATAAATATACAAATCAATGAACATGCAAGCATTATGATATCACGCTACAATAAAATCACAAGAAAAGCAGGACTATTTCACACGTTGAACCGACTTCTTTTTGATGAATGATATGTAGTTACCTTACACGGATCTATGTCATGCTCATTTCTAGACGATATCATTAACCCTTACTTTTTAACAAATCTATTTGTAATGTTTGGTATAACGTGATATTTCTGACTTATCTTTAAAACCACAAATCTGATTGCATTGAGATTAAATATATACGTACCTCGGGCTGATGTCTCTCGATTTATTAATTTTGTGACAATATCAATTATATAATTTTAATGAATATTTATGTCATTTTTTTACCAGTTCTTGAACATTGTGTGTGTCGCAGTGTAATGCCTTGTGTCAGTAGTGGGATTGTGATTCTGATTTTGGATTCTATTGTCAGTAATCCCCTGACTAAATTGACTGTTTCGGTAACTGCTCAGGTATAGAGAACGCGGTGTTGTCAGACCAGCGTGTACTGCTTGGTGGACATTAAATTTATTTATTTAATACTACTGAAACTTGATTTACACCTTTTCAAGCATGTATATTGTTAAAGATCTTAAAGAGTTAGTTAGAAAATTGGGGTATGAGGGGGAGAGCTGACTCAATTTATGAGGACAGAGCGTGAGAAGAGAGAGCGAGAGAGAAAGAGTGTGATGAGAGCAGCCAAACGTGAGGCTGAAAGGTTGAGAATTGAACATGAGGCAATGGAGAAAGAGAAAATAAGACAGCATAAACATGAAGTGTTAGAATAGTTAGCACAGTCTATTGTTAGTTCTAAGGGTCCAAAGCTATCATTGTTTGATGAGATTAGGGACGAGATGAACACATTTATTTGAGCGATTTGCTGCAACTCAGAAATGGTCGCGTGATAGTTGGGTTATGAATCTTAGTGCATTATTGACAGACACAGCTTTGTATGTGTTTTCTGCATTGCAATGCAATGTTGTAAAGGCAGCTTTGTTGAAGCGTTATGATATGAATGAAGAAGGTTATAGAAAGGAATTTCGAACGAGTAGGGCAGAAGGTGGAGAGCGCATTTCGCAATTTGCAGCTAGATTAAGTAGTTATTTTGACCGATGGATAGAGCTGTCTGAAGTTGATAGGAGTTTTGATGGAGCTGAGGACTGAGATGAGAGATGAGAGATGAGAGACCAAATTATGAGTACTTTTGGTAATGAGTTGTCTATTTTCAGTTACAGAAATGGCTGAATTAGGTGATAAGTTTGGAGATGCACGTAGACAGGTGGTAAAAACCTGAATTCTAGCCAGTTTCAAGGTGGTAGTCAGAGAGGTAGAAGACAGGGTCGATTTGGTCAGTCTAAGTCAAAGTCCGGCTGTTATATTCACTCTGTCACTCTGCTGTCAGTTGTCCTAAGCGTTATAAAAGTTTCAAGCCTCGGGTGAAGTCAGCTGCTATGTTGGCTTATGATTAAAATAGTAATGATTTGCAGGAAATCAGTGCTACTTGTGTAGTTCGTGAAATTACATATGCAAGTAGGCATCCATGTTTACGGGAACTACAGTGTAGTTCGGTTGTAGTACATAGAGAGCTGTTAGAGGATAGTCAATTGACTGGGGAGAGTCATACCTGGGTGATGATGAATGGTACATGTCGGAAAGCCCTAGTAGCTAGACTATATATAGATACACCCTTTTATGTTGGTGAGGTTAAGCCACTGTGTATGAGAACATCAGTGTATTGTAATGATAGCGACTTCACGTTTGCACATTCGACTCACACGTCGTTAGACTATTGTTTAGAATCAACAATTTGCATGTTTAGGGTTAAGATTATAAACATAGATTAGAGGAATTTGATAAATAAATTGTTTACTTGTTGTATTTAGTAGTGGCAACTTTGCAAGGCTTTTACCGTGAAACACATCCCTGTAATCATGTGAGCGTGCCAACGACTGCAGCGATTGGCTGGTCGCATGGTTACTCTGCCATGCCTTAGAGATTTCACTTTTAATATAGAGTCTGTAAACCTTTGTAAGAAGACTATAGGAGAGAATGGTGCAGCGAGGGGTTACTTCGACTGACTGCTTGTGTGGATAAAGCTGGACTATTTGTAATGAACGTATGTGTATTCATTTGCGCTGAATCTGATACCTCTACATGTAAGTGACATCAGCCAAGCTAGCCGAAGTTCCACAACGCAGTGTTCCTTACAGTATGATCTTATTATTGGTAATATTAGTGGAGTTAGGGAGGCCAAGGACACTGATATTTTTTGGAAGCTATGTTTAGCTTATGGGGTAGGGCATGGTAGGGTTAGTTCGCCCTCGGGTGATGAACATAGTACTCTTTCTAGTGATGAGACTAGTATGCCCTCTGGTGGTGAATGTTGTTGTTCTTAGGTAAGGAAGGTTGTACATTGACTAGTAGTGAGGCTAGTGTGCCCTATATTAATGAAGGTTTTCCCCAGGTATTGAGATAAGAGAGCCTTCAGTTAGTAGGATTGGTTGTGAACCCTCCATTGATTCCAGTCAGGATGATAGTGTTGCTGTTATACAGGTGATACAGACTAGGGCTCAAAAGTTAGCTGAGAAAAAGCCATCACGTAAGCTTATAATTCCAGAGTTGCATAGTAAGGTTGATACTAATATTGGTAAGAAACCTATTACTGTTGATGCAGTGCGAGAGGCACAGCAGTCTGATTCCACATTAGGAAGATAGTGAGTACAGGTGAAAAGTTGATCACAGCTCGTAACAATCGGGCAAGGTTTCTGATGAACAAGGAGCTGATGTATAGAGAGTTTTCATGTTGATACAGGACGAGTGTGTTCTCAATTAGTAGCACCATTGTGTTACCGTGATCAAGTACTAGCACTTGCTCATGAGTCAGTCATGGCAGGTCATCTAGATGCTGAGAAGACTACACATAGAATAGCAACTCAGTTTTATTGGCCTGGTATGAAGGATGATGTTATAAGATATTGCAGGTCGTGTGATATATGTCAGAAGACCACTCCTAGGGGTCGTGTTAGCAAGGTATCATTAGGCGATATGCCCTTGAATGAAGTTCCATTTAAAATGATAGCTATGAATTTTGCTACAATAGCAGCTCCTCTCAGTGATTTGACCAGAAAAGATCAGCCAAGAAAAGTAGTCTGGGGAGATTCACAGGAACGTGCCTTTAATCATTTGAAAGTTTTATTGAGTAAGCAACCAATTTTAAGGTTGCCTGATTTTACTAAGAGTACTTATTGCAGCAATATGAAGAAGGACAATTTCCAGTGTCATATGCCAGTCGGAAATTGCTAGCCAGAGAGAAGTCTTATTCTGTAATTGAAAAAGGGTGTTTGGCAGTGATTTGGGCATTTAGTTAGTTAGAAAATTGGGGTATGAGGGGGAGAGCTGACTCAATTTATGAGTATGAGGACAGAGTGTTAGACGAGAGAGCGAGAGGGAGAGTGTGTGATGAGAGCAGCCAAACGTAAGGCTGAAATGTTGAGAACATAAATTTCATCAATATTTATATGGTAAAGAATTTATTTTGGAGACAGATCACCAGCCATTGATTTATTCAAACAAGGCACGAGAAGTAAACAGTAGTTTAATGTGGTAGGCCCTATATTTCAATCTTTTAGCTACCGCATTATAGCAATTAAAGGTAAAGAAAATATAGGTGCAGACTATTTAGGCTGGATTGAAAATGCTTAGAATTACTGTTACAATATTTTTTTCAAATTTTGAGAAATGTAAATTTATTGGCAGTTGATGTTGATTATTGGACTGAAAATGTACCATGTTCAGCTTGATGAGGTGGCAGTGACCTTTATTTTTATCTGTTTGTCATATTACCTCAAATATGGGAAGAAACGGCGTTCATTGCTGTGTGATAACTGTCATAAATGTGATTGACAGGTCATATTGGTTACAACTATGGAAAGACAGTTTGAATCTACCAGGTGTGTTTGTGATTTACACAACAAAGGGTGTTTACAACTTTGGAAGGAGAATTAGAATCTACCAGGTGTGCTGTTATTTGAATAACAAACGATGTTTATGATCTACTGAATTGCCTACGTGACACAGCTGCTAGCAAGATCACATTCTGATTGGCTCATGTGGAAACCCAGGTGGTGTCACTGACTCTGTGCCATTTATGTCTATAAACTGGGCGGACGGAGGACCGTTGTGGTCCATCATTTCTACTGTGTATCCTTGTGTAGCTACTGCGATATTGTGAGACAAGGCTTCAAACATCATTCTGTGAGACTTGTAGGAACTGTTTTGCGATCTCCTGCTTTCAGCGGTGCCCTCCAGAATAACAATGTTTCTCTGCAAGCAAGACTTTTTTTCGTTGTTGTGTTGCAGAAGCCATTGACTGTCGTCCATTTCTACATCCTGGAACTGTGAGTTATTACCAATGCACACTTCCCTAAGCAATCCCCTATTTTAGTGACTTTATTCATTGTTTTTTTTCTGTGCTTTATTTCTTGTAATTATTTTGAGAGGTGTTAAAGCGTGGAGCTTTAACTCGATATTTTGATGTGTGTGTATTTCATTTCCAGTACTATTGTCTTGTCTACCCAATCTAGCAGTGAAAGAACCCCCTGTCCAGTGTGAGTTAAGTGGGTGGCCTTCTCAATTGCAATAAGCAGGTCTTACACTGTGGCAGTGTGTTTGATAGCTTTGATATTAAATATACAGGTACCTCAGGTAGACTTTTCTTAGATTTGTACTTATTTCATGAAGAAAACTAAAATTTGGAGAATATTTTAATCATTTTCGGCAAAAGTGTCATCAACTTTAGTACTATAAGGTAGCTTCACATTGTGCGTTTCAAAAATTAACTCTTTTCACCGAACAGGATTTCGTTATTATTAAAAACCGAATCAATTGGTTATTGGTTTTTAGTATTCTAAAATCAGGCACAATTTCATGGTTTTTACTTATGGTTTTTACATATCTTCACTGGCAAAACATCACCATACTGAGACAACTTTTTCCAGAACTTGAACTTAACTTGCCGTTTATCAATATTATCACAACTTGGCAACTCATTAGCTTTAATGCTTATATATATATTGTTTTGAATTGGGAGAGACTGACGTGTTTGATGTCATAGGTTTGAACTATGATTAAGACGGACCAAATGTTTGAATAACGACCTTCAAAATGAGGTTTAGATTTTGGATCATGTTACAACAAGTGTCTTTAAACAACCTTTAAACAAGTCGTTTGAGAAAAACGCTGAACGGAATGGCCTGACATTCTCCATACCGATAGTCCCTATATGATCTGGTGCATTTAAAGTTCATTTAAAGTTGTTAAATTTGTCAAGATTGGCCACATGGTTGGTCGCCATTTCGAATTTCTTCTACACAGGAAGTAGTTTTTACTTCCGCCCCAAATATACGATTATCTTCTAATTTACTACATTGCATCTCTATATCTAACTATATCAAACAGTTAAATAAGAATTCAGATCAGCCACATGGTTTGGCGGCATCTCTAATTATATGTAAAAAATGACCAAAAGTTTGGACATTTGCTTTGTCAAAGGTGCTTAAACCGATCAACTTGATATTTTGTGTATACCATGTCTATTCAAATAATTTATATAATTGTATAATTTTGATTAGTCGCGTGGTTTAGCCGCCATCTTGGATTGTTGATAAAAATTACCAAAAGTTGGAGCATTTGTTTCTTATTGGTGCTTCAAACAAGAAACTAGATATTTGTTATATAACAAATATGGCCATAGCTTGTTACAAGATAAGATGGTTACATATAACCATGTAACCTCATTAATATAAGCACATGGATTCTTATATATTCTGAAAACTATATCTAAAAAAACAAACCAGGTAAATACATGGAACCACATGTTACTGATCAAATTAAACTACCTCAATTAATTATGAAACACATATCACATAGCTTGGACCCGCTCACACCGCTTGCATCTTTAATAATATAATTGTGTTTGTTTTTAATTTTCATCTTTTTGTATGAAATTATGTTAGATAAACGAGTGTTAACGACTTTGTGAATAACTTGTTTGATGTAATCCAACGTCCCCTTTCATTCCAGTATCATCCAAGGCCTATATATACTGTATTGATGAACTTGGCACTATCGTTAACATTGTCACGTGATTATAGGCAATCCTATTTTTTCCTCACAATCACCTTGACACCCTAAATAAATTCATTAATTGATTTACTCCACCAGAAGGTTAATAATTATTATGTTTCAATCTGTAGTCATCGAGAAAATAATAGAGAAAACATTTAAAACTCCCTCAAATACATAAAAATATAATATTGAGTCTGTTCTGCATGGCCAGGTCACAGGTGATGTGGTGTCAGTGTTTAGTGCGTGAAATCTGTTCAAGCATCATGTGAGTTACATTGCACATTCCACCTAGTTACTCCTACTCATAGAGATCAAAAGTCAAACACGTAAAAATCGCAGCTGTATTTTACCTCACAGTTCGGGAAGTAAATACAATAATATGCTATTTGAACAGATTCGCCATGATACAGGCACCCTTTGAATCTGCCATCCTAGATGACTGATATTTGCATTATGAAATAGAATAAATAATTCTGTCGAACACGATAATATGATTGCGATATAGAGAAATACCGTACATGCCCACGTCACTTCCATTACAGAATTAAAAGCTGCCTATCAAATTTACATAACTAAACTTGTAGAATAAAGGAAATATTCTAAAAAATTATATTTTACTGATCTGAAGACACATAGAATGTGGGGCATTATTCTTCCCAGTATAGTTCGTACTTATAAAACCTTATAAAGTGTGTGTTGCAAGTACGTTTGTACAGAAATGTTTAAATTCACAAACTTGAAATGTTTAAATCCAAGAACCTCGAAACGCTTTCAAATATCGGTCCAAAATATAGAATCAGGCAAAAATACACATCATAAAAATAGTTCATAAATTCTACAATGTGAATCACGTGTCATATCTTTTCATATTCAGATCGGCGTATGTAATAATGTTATTACCCCTGTGATGCGTGTGTAGGTTTGGGGGTAGGTAGATATTAAAAGTAAAGTTGTTGTTATTTTTAAGGTTTTTTATTCACGTTGGTAAGCTCATTACAAGGCGTCTCTTGTTAGTAATTTGTTGTGCTCTCATGGATGTACGTAATTTAGTTTCTGTCGTCAAATTATTCATTTCGCATTAGTCCTATCACGTCTTTCTCTATTTTCGGCCCGTGTCTGTATGGCGACAGTTTTCCAAATGCAAATGCAAACATTGTTGGCCTATTGTTATCGGTGCCTGGTGCTTATCGGGCAAACAATCCTAAGTCGAGTAGTCGCTTCACTCCGCTCAGGTGTTTACCGATAGTAAAATATTGTACCATGTTGTGTCATATTGATGATCTTAAATGTTTACACCTATGTGCTCATAAAAATCAGTTACATTATTCTCTTATTCAGGTATTTCCTCGTATATCGGATGAACTCGCATGCACTGTGTCAACATCGTGTTATCGTCACTCAATAGTTGGTTAACTAGTTTGAAACAACAAATGATATCCAAATGACTATATTTGTCCATGTTTCAAATTATTCAATATGTATGTTACTAGTGTTTTTTAATGTTGTACAATTGACCTTGATTACGTTACTTTAACGATAATTGAGTTTCTCTTTATTAGTTTTTTTTTCCACTTTTAGAGATTGCCATTGCAAATATTATTTGGCAAAGTTGACAATGGTTCTGGATTAAAGGGCGTGCATGTCCGACATTTGTGTTGATAAATATCAATTTTCCCTCAATCCCATGCACTCTACTAATGAAATCAGAAGTACGAGTTTTGAACTGGGTGCAAATAAATTAAAATCAACAACTCTCGCATTTTCTTTATTGTGTTCTGTCATTGTGTATAAAATAATATTTTTCCATCACACACTATCACACTAGCTTTTCAGTGCAATATTGTGTTATCACACTAATTTTAACTTAATACTGATCAATGCAGCCACTGGCTTGTTGAATAAAAAAATATATAAAATTTGGAGATCGTGGATAATAATCTAATCTAATTTGTGTGTGTTGCTTGAAAAGAGTGCAATTGTTTTGTCCTAAGGAAGGAACTGGGTGTGAAAGAAGTTGAATTGATGCTTGCCTTATTAATCAATGTAAAAAGAGAGACAATAATCATAAAGTGAAATTATTTGGAAGCATGAATTGTTACATGTTCTATGATATAGATCTTGGCGGAATAAGTCGCTTTTAAATTTGTCGTGATATCAGCATGATTGACCAATTTGGATTATTCATTTCTTAACTTAAAATGTAAAATTTAAAATAAACAAATTTCTTGAAAAATTAAAAACACATCTCACCAAGCGTATAATTCGTATTTCTTTACATGCTTTGGCAATGTTTGATTCACTTCAGAATGATATGGCTTTCTGGTGAACCAATGATAGCACCCTCAATCGGCCAACCAAACATTACCTTCTTTTTTAACGATGATTCTAAGAAAGGTGCACAGACTGGCATGTGATTTTATTTTATTTTTTAACTCCATCGATCTTAGAGAGGATGAAAGCAAACTAAGGACATTTGGCAAAACTACAAATGATTGCTGCTACACACCGTTATTAATATTAATAGTATGGCTAAACTTAGAACCAGAGGTTCCGTGAAAAATGCAGATAAACACACCACTCGTGAACAGTGGTAAATATTGTGATAGTAATTACTTCTGGAAGATGAAATACATTAAAGCGAGTTTTACATTTTACGCCACGACCCAATTTTCCTTTATTATCTACCAGAAATTATAAAAAAAATACTTACTATTAAAATTTATATAAATGATGCAGACTAATGAACACATGTTGAATACTATATCACATTGCTTTCAATGAATGAAACACGTAAACTTATCTTTTTTGTAAAATGGTATTGCTACACATTAATAGAAACTTGTATATATAAAGATGCAATGAACTGTATTATAATTATTAGACTTCAATGTGATAGTGTTTTTTATTACTAATATGTTATAGTGATGTTAACTGCCTGAAAACACACAAAAAAGACTTTTTTTTAAATATCTCATACGTTAATCTATTCATGCCTGTGAGGGCGCTGTCTCCTTCGGCAGTTTTTTTTTTTTTTTTTATTGCAACGGGCCATAAGTAAATAAGTATGTATGCTTATTAGGGACATGCATACTTCCCTTCTTGTTATTGCGAGGCCACGTATTCGTATCTCGTGGCCACGACTTACTTCCTCGTGACTTCCTATCTTCGGGAGCGGAGCTACGTCACAAGACGTTGCTAGGACGAGCACCACTGTATCACGATATTTCTATGGACTCAGCGCGCGCTGCTGAGGAACGCGGAACGCCGAGCGAAGCGCCGGTGAAAACAGGGACTCAACTTTGTAATCTTGAACAATCAAATTTATATGCGTTACACATGCAGGGGTAATTTTGTTACACTGTTCAGGCGAGTCTCAACAACCATCCCAATGTACCGTTTTCCATTGACACGCAGATCGCCGCAACCAACCGATCTGACACATACCGCGCGTGGAACTATGGGCAAAGTGGTCGGAACTATTTCCACTTTGTGTCAACACAGGTGGCGCTATTCGGTTGGTTTGCGGCGATCTGCGTGTCAATGCAATATTGAGAAAAATTAGACCTTTGGCCTCCCAATTTACATGCATTTTAATGTTAATAAAATAAGATATTCTGATGAGTGTTGTGTGTTATTTTAATTTATCAACTCATTAAAGATTAAATCTTGCTAAAAATCGGGAGAGGATGTGTTCAAAACAAGAAAAATACTTTTATATAGTTCCGCGGCAGAAACGCTGAGAAAAATGGTAGCGGATGGATATTTAGCCTTCAGAGGCTAGTTATGCGTCATAAGACACAGGTCTGTGATGAATAGCGCCACCTGTGTTGACACAATGACCGTTTTCAGCTTTTGTTTTCACCGTGATGGTTGCCATGCGGTGAAAATGCCCGGATGTCCCCACCCCCGAGAATTAAAACAGGATGACATTTGCTTGTAGGGCGACCTCTAGTGATGACATTAGGATGCTTCCTGACTAATTCAACAAACCGTGATTGAAGTTTCTCGTTCCTAATTTGATATAATTTATACGGAACAGCACATGGGACAATCGATTCATTGAACTCGGTAGTAAGTATTTCAAATCGACAGCAGACATGAAACAGCTGCATTGAAAAGTGCTGCCTTTTCTGTCACTTCTCGGATGTTAGTATTAAGATGCAGCTGTTAATCTTTACATTATTCGTGTTTTAGATATGTATTTCATATCATTTGTACCTCACATAGTAAGATCCCGGGCTACTCCCATTGCTGAAGTATTCGGGTATGTGCCGCCGCTTTCACCCCATTTTTTCACGGTCGCGTCAATCGTGTTGGTCCTCTAAGTTTGGGGGATTTTCTGCCATGTTAAAAAATTTCGGCCAATTTTGGCGATAAGCGCAAGTTTTGAACCAAAAAAGCGCCCTAAACTGGCTGCGAAGCACTTTTACTCAAAACCATGGTTAGTGCGTGGGGCGTCTTGGCAGTAGCACTGGTTATACGCAACGCGGTATTTCAGAAATCTGTGGGAAAAGTGTTTACGGTCTATAGATACTTTGAAACAGGGCTTGGCAAATATATACTGCAAATACGTACCTAATAATTTATACATAATTTTAATTACATAATTAATCGTCTGTGATTTTACCATGGAATATTATTCACATTTTCAATACTGTGTCAACTATATATTCTTATATACAGAATATATTATACTAAAATAAAATAAATACATAATGTGTATAAAGTTTGATTAATTATACCATCACAATCAATTTAAACACATTACGGAAGCTGGTGAATTTAGCGATTCTGTTGAACAAAAATTGACATATGTCCATGCGAAGCACACAATATGAGTCTTTGTGGTCAGTACGTCTGTGTGTGTGTTCCACTGATATCTCAAGAATTAATTATTACATTTTTATGAAACTTGGTACATAGATTCTCTTGGATAATGTTCAGATTTTTTTAGTTTTTGGTTAAAATTCGTACATATTAATTTTAAACATTTGTTAATGAAACGTGTTATGTAGATGCTCTGGGATAAGGCGCAGATCGGATTATTAAGAAGAACTTTGCATTTTCTATGACCACAATTGTACAGTCGTCAATATACAACTGTTAAAGATGACTGGGAACTGTGTGAAGCTAAGTCTGTGTCATATCAATGACCACACTTAGCCAAGCATAATTTGGGCAGCTGCTAACATGGAACACTATTGGGCACTATGTTTCCGAAGTGTAAATTCCATTTTAAATCACTAGCATCCAATTTTTAAATCCCTGGCAATAAATTATAGGTTGTCTGTAGTTACTTCTTAAAGTGCCTGTGAAATGGCTGTTATTTTCACGCCTAAAATTATCCATTGATACATAAATATTATTTTTTTATGTTTCTAAACATGAATTATTTTATTTGAGTGAAAAAATGTGTTGTAAACTCAATCTACGGCAACTTTATTTTTGTGTATTTTAAAACGAGGCTCCTCATTAGCTTCTTATTTGCATACAGAAATTCCCCTTGTGACGTCAGAAGGGGGAGTCGCATGGCAGCTTGCATTGCCGATACGTGTAAATAAGGCAAATTTCTTGTGCAGTTTTCTCGTCTTTGACTAAATTTTCACTTACGTACTTGTTCGTCGAGGAGGAATGGACCATAGTGAATACATAGTATCAATTTTTGTTGCATGAGGTTGAGTTAGATGCGAAATATGTCCGTTCTGGTGTAGCTGGTCACCGTGATCGTCACCGGCACACGTGTGTACACTGTCGCTGGACAAAATAGAATTTGACGTCGGAATTATCTCGTTATTTAGCAGGTTACTAGGCACGTCATTACACTGTTTTATTTCATCGATCGTCTGAGTAAAACTTTCAAAATTAAAATAAAAGAGAACATATTTTGACATTCTAAACATTAGACTATAGTGATCACTATAAAATAATTAAAAAAAAACGACAAATCACAGTTACTAAATAAATGACAGCCGCGTGGAAATAAATTGAAATTTTGTTGAAATAGGTGAACGCGTGGGGTCACGGCGAGGGCAAGTGCGTTAAAAGCGGCGTTTATTGGATAACAAAAATAATCGAGATGGACACACATACAGATAAATTCAGAGTGGATTCGAGTTAGCGTGATCCATGGCGTAATTGTCATAATTATAACATCATATTATAAATTTTTTTTGGAGGAAACACATTGACCAAGCCCGTATTCTTATTTCATAAATTATTACACAGATCAAGCTGCAAGCATGGAGGTAAAAAAAGAACAGAGGTGTGAATTCGACATTCAACACCAATCACCAAACAATTCAGAAACTTTTAGCCTTCGAAAATGAAAACAATTGGCAGTGTGTAAGGGCTGTGTAATTTCCTGTTTGTCCAACGCTTCATTTTCGTGTCACTGTCAAAATTATTGCTACCTTTTACTTAACAGGGACTAAATGGTCTCTATAAAACGATAATCAGGATCGCAAAAAAGTCAACTCATTTGAAACACTTGCCGGACGTCTCTCTCTCTCTCTTCTGAAATCCGCCGCGGTGATCATGGTCCGGAATCTATTTCTTTCAAAAGTGTTGCGCCAGGTTTATATTGTCGGCGTTTCTCTTTAAACCTAGTTGTTTTTTTCATGGACGAGGACAGTTTTTCCACAAAAAAAGGAACCTGAGTTTAAGTGGCTTTCTTCCACTGATGTCGCACCTTTGGATCGATTAGAAACGTGTGAATACTTACACTGTGACTATACGTTTCACTGCAGCTGCCCACAACACAACATCTAAAAACTCTCTCTCAAAAATAAAATAGACAAAAAAAGAAGAAAAAAAAAACGCCGACCGAAAAATGTATATCGTTTAAAAGTATACTGAATGACCAGTGTTATTACGGCTCAGGGGTATGACTTCCTCTCACATTTTGGCATTTGGTGGCGCACTTTCGGCGAGAGTCGGAAATCCGGAAACAGTCGACCGTTTCGGGATAGGTGGGCGTGGCTACAACACGACAAATATCCCAAATTTACTTGGATACGAGTAATCATTTTCAGCAAAAAAATCAATAACTGCTCATTTCAGTGGGACACAGATCTAAAATGGGAAACGTGAGGGTGGGCATTGCACAGGCACTTTAATGCCTTGAGCATGGGTGGTAGATTGTGAAATAAATCTCATTTAATTTATTGAATACTAATTGTTTTAAATTAGTATCAAGCAATGTCCTCACATTGACCACATGGTGATATATTAATATATGTTTTATATTGCTACGGTATTACAGTAGTCAATATGTGTGTACTTGTTTGTAGGTGTATCTGCCTGTCACATCATTAGTACAGCTATATATAATAATACATATAGTGCATCAAATGTGATATATCAAAGTAAACATATATTTGAAGTAATTTTCTGTTTTAATTCATGTTTAGATTGATCCAGCTGTGGTTACTTTGAAGGAGGAAGACATGTTGTCAAAATACAAAATACTTTCTTATGGTGACCGTTTAGCAGCTATTAACTTTTGTAGGAAAATGGATCAAGTTTCATCGCCTTTTCGATGGAGTTTTATGAATGTTGCACTATTTGAAACATATACAGAGTTCTATTCCTACGACATGATTTCACACGTAGTTCATGGGAAGCAGAATTATTGTCAAAGGTTTCTATTTAGCTAAACACTACAACTGGTTTAACACAGTCATTTATCATGGAATAAAATAATGAAATAACCAGCGTGATTTCCAGCAGTTACTTGAAGCTTACGTTTTGTTTGTACCTGAAAGCAAACGTGAGCTATTTAAACAAGCAATTTCATCCTATGTTCCTTGCAGAAAAATGCTCCAACCACTTTCCAGTACTATTTTTAGCGACAATATCAACAGGTTCTATGAGGTTAAAGGCCCACCCACAGTTATAAAGCAGTTACAGTTTCCATATCAAATGAATACAGAAGAAAAGATAGTGGGAAATCATATATAGAGGTATATACGTAAAATTAATGATTATTGTTGAAGAGCTTTCTACGTTTCATTACAGGATCTGATGTGATGTCTTAAGATCCTCTAACATATCACTTGTAAAACTGGTATAAGCCGTCGTCCAGTAGCACATACCTGCTCAAATTACTTGAGCTGCATTTATCATATGACAACTATCCAGACTTTAGAGCCGAATTAATGTTGGTGTTTGGGTGATGGACATTATTTAGAAAGAGAAAATGTTCAGTTACATTGCACAGAAAGCTTATTTCAACTTGCTATTTTTGGAATGAAATTGTTTGTATTGAAATTCGGCATATTTTCTTTTTTTGTATCATTTTACGAGGCAGGCATTGATGCCATATTTTGGTCGTTTATCAGTTATCTCTCCCACATTGGAATCAACACTAGAGCAGTTATAACAGTTATATTTCAAAATACTGTTGCAATATTTTACATCCTGAGCACATCTATTTTTCTATCAGTGAACATTAGCATCCTGTATCAATTAATATATTTTGTTCTATTTTCCTTCTGTTATGATATTGAATTTCAGTGACTATTACATTTATTCATATGTATTGGATCAGACGTTCAGTTTTAGCTGCATTGACCACATATAGGACGTCGGTATGTTTTACTTGTTACTGTATACTCTGCTAAATATGTCACTGAATTAATAAACGTTTGGATATTCAATTGTCATTTTATTTAATATTAATATTTTCTAATATTAATAATGATTTCGAAAATGTTGTACAGTGGTGCAATGCTAATAAATTAACAATTAATGTAAAAAAAAAACTATATAATCCTGAAAACCCCGCAAAGAAAAGTAAAAGTGGAGAGAAAACTCGCAATCAATGATACGTTGATAGAGGGCGTGTCTAAAGCCACTTATCTGCGAGTAACCATTGACCCATGAGTTAATTGGAATTCTCATATTGAAAAAATTGTGAAAACCATTAGTCCCAAAGTGGGCATTATATCTCGCATTCGTCACTATGTTCCCAGATCAACTCTCATCCTACTTTACAACACACTTATTCTCCCACACTTAATGTACTGTATTGAAATCTGGGGAAACACATACCCAACACTTCTTGAACCAGTTCTGCTCTTACAAAAAAAAGTTGTGCGCCTTATCACCTTCTCGCACTTTAAAGCACATTCTGCTCCTCTTTTTATTCAATTACGCATCCTTGATATTCACAAACTTTGTAAATTACAAACCTGCCTATTTATCTTCGACCTTAAACACAACAGATATGCACATAGTCTCAGTAAGTATGTTAATGATTACCCACATTGCAATCCCACAAGTTCAGTGTCTAGCGGTAACTTTTCATTTCCTGTTGCTCAACTTATAGTTTTACAACATAATTTTAAATTTGCTGCAGTAAAACACTGGAATTCACTTGCAGACTCCCTCAAAAACATCAACAACAGAAACAAATTTAAATAAGAAATGAAACATTATTTGCTTTGTTAAATTCCTCGATTACCTCCCATTTCTCTGCAAAAAAAAAACAATTTCTCTTTTCGTTGTACCAGTAGTTCGTTTATATTATTATTACACATAATTTGTTTAGTCATATTTATATCTAAATCATATAGATTACCTTTTAATTTTCGTTATGTAAATAGTAATTTTCCTTTCCTTTACCAGTAAATTGTAAATTTCTACTTGACAGTCTGGGCCATGAACTGGACTAGTCCATAAGGACTATTTCCATGGTCCACGCCGGAATTACTACTATTGTATTTTGTTTATAAGTTCTGTTATAATGGTCTTTCTGGTGAAATAAATAAATAAAAATAAATAAAAAAAAATAAAAATATTTGTAATTCGTCGTTTCTAACTGCGTTAGTCAATTCCACATTTTACATTTTAATGTACTCTAGTGTGATATATTTTGTGCATATTAATGGTACGACATTCACTTAGAAACAGAGGAACTGGAAACTGATGTTTGCTATGGCGAAGTCCATTACTTTCGTGGCTAGCTAGTTTTTGTGATCACTCAAAATCTCTTCTCACGATCTTAGGGAAACCTTGATTATTTTCAACTGCTGTAATGTAGTAAGTTGCTATTAGGTCACTATTAGGTCACTATTAGTTCGAAATGCTTTCTAACCACATCTCAACAATATCTTGTCCAAACCAGTTTTGAGTGCATCTACGACACTGGGCTATTGGAGAATGTCAACCGATCACATATATCATACATTTTCCCAAATTTCACGCATTTATGACGAAATATGAACATTTCTGTTCGTTGTGATACCAGAATTCAAGTTACGTCAATTTGCGGATGTGTAGAGCGTCCTCATGCAGCCATAAAACCGCAGTCCTGTAGTCCACGCATGCGCAGATTGACATGAACTGCAGTATAAACTGGTATCACAATGAACAGAAATATTTCGTCATAAATGCGTGAACAACAAAAACAACATTTTCGCATGATAGCTTAGATGTTCATATGTTATCACATAAATATTGATTGTATCCTTCATTGTGTTACGATGCAAACACGTGTTGTATATCTTGTTATATGATACATCTGTATACAAGTATTGATATATATTTCCCAACATTTATTTATTTTTAAACCTCAGTCAAATACTGTGTGATGTTTTTCCCGCCAAATTCTGTTTGGATTCATTGTTGTACTGTGTTTTAATTTTTTTTTAAATTCATATCATATTCTATAAGAAACTATGAGAGTAAACAAAATGATAAATTAGTTGTATATATAATTGGTGAATATTTTGTTGTTTGTTTATATTACCATTAATACCTGTGCTGAATTAATAGTGTTCAAATTTAAAAGAGCATACATAATGTAACACAGTGCGTTAATTTCATAATTCAAGAATGGCGACCATTTCAGAGTTGAATATTCATTAAAATCTAGCATTTTTTGCCATTCCAGAATCAGATCTTGGCCACGTATGCATGGACTTCTTTCAAACATGATAATACATTGAATAATATTAGTTTTAAATATCAAATTCAAATGTGCCAGCTTGTAACCATTCTGTTGCCTGTGATTCACTTTACAACTACCACAGTTCAGTTACAGCTTCAGTATTATGGTTCCATTTCTTACATGGTAATGACAACGACCTATCTGTCATCAAAACAATATTACGTTGGGGTGTTTTTGGAAAAGCGAATCAACCAGATAATAACAAAATAAATATACCTGTAGACTTGTTAGTTTAGCCCAGTTCACGTGTATGTTTGAACTCTACTTTAATGAAAAGAAGACGAAAGTGTCGGTTGAAGGTAGGACGTTTCTAATAAAGCAGCAAGATAAGAACAGTCTGTGATTGTACCGTGGAGTATAAAGGTAAAAACACTAACTAAACGTTCAGTGTCACTTCAAACAATAGCAAATACCATTGACATATTCAGTTCCTTTCCTTGCAACATCACAAGTCTCATAGAACCACTACAACATTATGTAAACAAAGATGATTCAAGCTTGATTACATTTAAAATTATGGATCAACACACACTTCCACTTACTGAGATGATCCTGCTTGCAGTTATGCTTTCAAAATCCCCTTTAGAAGCACGTCTGCTCAAATGCAAACCAAAGACTATGATCAAAATAGAACATATTTCAATAAATAAATAATTAGAGCGTTTTCTTTTATTTCTAAATTGTTGTTAAATGTGTTGTGATAATTAATTTATCAGTGCATTATGTTGAACATGCTTCAATAAAAGTCAATAAAATTTGTCATTGTACGTATCCATTGTATATAGAAACACCTCTGGCACTCCACTTGAAGAATTATCAGAAAGACAATTTCAGTTAGGGGGAATATTGCTTCTTTTTTGAAATAATGGGATTGCGAGTTATGTGGTCATAGATAATAAATGAAACTGATATATAATTTATTTTTCTATTAAAAATAAGTTCAAATAGTTTATTTTTGACTATTAAAGGGCAATGTAGATTAGACAATATTGTTTAAAAATATTCGTTAATCACCATGGTCCTAAAGTGTCCCTATAGATAATTGTCAATCATAAAATTATTGTCTAAGTCATATTAAAGTAAATGAAAGCTGGCCATATGTTTAGTTCTTGCAATTTTCTAACCCAATATTTTTTTTTATTTTGTAAAGACACATTGATTGAGTTAATGCCACTTTAGCTGTATTTGGTGATCATTTAGTCATGTCTTTATTTCCATCCCCAAAAAGAAATGACTGACAAACAAAAGTAAAATGACAGTGAACGTTGATGTATATAATGTCATTTCCTAGATTAAATTTGTATTAAGATGTTAATGCAACAATTTAAGACATGTCTATTGTGTAGAAATCTATTGATACATTATCTTCCTGCTGCTTCGTATTGCTGTACAGCATCATCCACAGTTAGTCATCATGTTCTGTTAACCTTGAGACATGATTGTTTTCCTTTACATTCGGGCCCTCTGGATGAATAACCTGCAAAATATTATTTTTTTGAATTATATATCATTGAAATATTTCGTAATAATGTATGTTACAATGATTAGTACTGCTATTGCAATGCCATTTCTTGCAGATTTATTTTCGATATTGTTGTTAGCCTCAACAGAAACAAATACCTATGATAAATACAAACAAATGTAAAGACAGATGCCTTATTAGTGAAAAATATAATTTTGGTATAAGCAGTTATACATCAAATCTGACTTTGTAGTCCAGTCAATTTATAGTTTGACCCATCACAAATGGCAACAGAAATAATTTCTTCACAATACATTCCGGGAAGGTGCCTATATTGACATACTAAAAGTCTAGGAAAATCTAGGTTTCCGAAATTACCTAATTTGCATATATTCAAAATAGCCGTTTGGTGTATCTTTAAGACATGGAAAATATAACTATTAGGACATATCTTGAATTCTAGATGACATTTTTTAGATATTCAAGTTGGTTTGGTGTGTGTGAATGTATGTGATTGTGAAAAATTTGACTGAATAACAAATGCAAATGGTTGCATAAATCCAATATGGCCGTCAAAATAGTATCATTTAAGTGTGCAGCCTCGGGCGGTCTGTTCCTCGTAATGACTCCGTGAGCCACACCGTGGGGTGAGGGGGGAACATCCATTCTAGTGACCTGATGTTCATCCCCCCCCCGATTCTGAAACAGTCACTCTAGGTAGGACTGTCACTTCGGAATCCAGAATCCTGCATTCGGTATTGTTTTGGATCCCGCCGAGTGCTGAACATACATATTCACCAGAGTGTGGAAACAGGTGGTGCTACTGCTGCGCCGGTACACATCACCTCGGTACACATCAACGTGTACCTAGATGGCTAGTTGCTACACAACCCAACATGGGGTGGTTAGTCAAACAAACTAACCCCAGATTTTCTAGACCAGTTGTGCTTCCTAGTAAATCAAGCAAGTCCCACCGTCAGCCAACACATCAGTTGGTGTTCCTGGCCAGGGAGTTTGACACAGAGGTGAGCTTGGTTTGGTCACCACAGGCCCGTTGCCTAAGCGACCTAGCCAAACGCTCAGTCAGCGTTTCCTCTGTGTCCCTATGAGGACTAATGTGGATCATCGTAATGATGTCAGCAGTTCGCAGGGTAGTTCCCACAGGCCGCGCTACGCAGCCGCCCATTACAGCGCACTTTTGTTGCAACACCGGGCTTTCATACGGGAACTGGAGAGGTGAGAAACACTCTCGGCCAAGCGAGGGATGCCTTGACCTGGTGGTCAGAAATTGCCAACCTCAGGCAACCTATGACCCTGGAAACGGATGCCTCCCTCACATGTTGGGGAGCACATCTATTTGACGAACAAGCCCAATGGAAAATATATCTTCATGCTAATTTATGCTAATTTTAATCTACTCAATCAACACATTTGGCACTCTCATACCTTCTCCAACTCAAAATAGTACCATAGCATCATAATTTTTTTAAATACCTCATCTAGAATTAAAGATATGTTCAAATAGTTATATTTCCATGTTGTAAAAATGTGCAAAACGGACATTTTGAATATATGCAAATTAAGTATATTTCGGAAGCCTAGATTTTCCTAGACATTTAGTATGTCAATCTAGATACCTTTCCGAAAGGCACTGTGAAGAAATTATTTCTGTTGTAATTTGTGACGAGTTGCCCCCCCCCCATTTTTGCTAGAATGACTAAACTATTTGCACTGGGAAGCATATCAGACCAACTACAAATTACGCTGTTTGTTTATCGTTTAAACAATCTTGATCTTTCAGTTTCTCTTGTACATATTGAATGAGATAAATAACAGTATTAGAGCGTAAAGTAAAGGGAAGAACACGAACACATACATTAGTCTGTTAAATATTTTGTTTTTAATTGCGTCTAGGTGGCCATATCATAACAATTGATGAATGTAAAATAAAAAAAGAAACAAACACTGGTCACAGTTTGAAACGTGCATTGATTTTCAGTTAGCTTCTTACAGAAGGACAGCTGCTGCAATACACATCATATGTATGTGCTTTATTCTAAAATAACAGGCAAACGCTTATACGAAATTATCCAATAATTAATTATATATGCACGAGGTCACGGCACATAAATGCATTTTTATTTGTGTGATGACGCGTTTTTATAATGCATGGCGCAAATAAAAGCATGTTTTTGTTTTGAAAATTTTAATATGAAACGACTCTATTGATTATTTTGGTTATCGGGGCGAATCTATGACGTGATGATATTATACAGTTACTGCCTGACTTATATAGCGCGGAGAGATCCCTGATTGTATTGAATTTTACTATCTGTAGGTGTTCCAAATAATTGCAATATATCTATTGTGTTGACTCGTGAACATAGTCACCACTGTTTTTCCCCCTTTTCATAGTGGTAGCGTCCTAGCACCGGCTTGGAATTATGCACACGTTCCGCCTCCTGATTTTTATTTTCAGAAAACTACATTTGTTTAAGAGGATGTATTATTGACTAGCGAGCAACATCCATTTCAGGTAAGTGTTGAAACGAGCAGAGTAGAGAGTCAGATAACGTTCAATTTATGACCACACACATTCATAGAGAATAACTATATAGTCGATTATAGTCGGGGCATGTATTCGGTTGGGACAACAATGATATCATAAATTATATATGTACATCATACCAGAGGAAAAATGGCCAAACACGTTTTTCAATCATAGTTTGAAATGGTGACTTTCTCCTTAACAACTTAGTTGTATGGGAATATCGGATATCACCATGTTTTATAGGTTTATAATGTCATAACCTGTCGCTGGAATATGGAAAACATACATATATACACTGACTACAGGCCTGCAGATTAGACCAGCATTTAGAGGTGGGATGGCAAGTGGAGTACTACCAGCTAATTTTGATTGATTTGATATGGGTACAGACTACCTCAAAAAACAAAAATTACCAAAAGTCCCTCCATGGCAACATTATCAAAGTGGCCGCCATTCTAATTATCCTAGTTTTCAGGTTACGCTGTACATTATCAATTAATTTTAATTTTTTGACACCAAAATCTTTTTTGTTTATTACAAACACAAGACTGTAAAAAACTTGACCATAGTCAGTGACGTCAGCAAATGATCCGATAACTGGAAAGTATCACTGTCCTGCACAATTTAGTCAAAAGTAAAAATAATATGCAAGTACTAAGTAGCATTCATGGATGCTTTATATCAAACATATACTTATGGTGAATTTCTCACAATATTGTCTGTTTGTCACACGAGTGAGTGATTACAGTCAGTGTGTGTATTACTCTGAGCCGCATGCGATCATCTATTTATCACCTGAATACAAAGAAAATAGTAATAAGATGCAAAAAATTATGTTTTAATTAGCGAACTGTTGTTTAACGAAGAGTAGGTTAATGTGTGCTATTCATATGTAAATTATATTGACGCGTCTGCGTCTACGTTCCAAACTAGTGCGCGCGATAATCGCATACGTTTAATGAGTCATATTAAATTGAATTTTGGGAATATTTTTGAACGATTCGATAGCTGTTTCTAGGAAGTGTTTGTCTTTTTGGCTTTAGTTTAATATTTAATGCAGTATCCTACGTCACAGATATTTATTATCACACTGTGCATGTTATAAAATATGTAATTATTACTGACATGAATATCTTCCACAACGTTTTGATATATATGTATAAATCCATATAGATGAAATCATTGTCACCAAACGCTATGACATTTTGAGTTATGGAGTGTAGATTAGTATTTTGTAATATACGAGTCATTGTAAAAATACAGTCATTGTTGGAATCCAATATCGAACCAGTGATACTTAAGGATGAGGACAATGAAGATGGAAGGTCAGAAGATCAGATTCTCCACAATGCTGTTGGGATTATTCGGAAGGATATTGAGAAGTTAGAAACAACAAATGAATACTCAAATGCTCAAGACCTTGACCTGAATGCATCAGAAGTTTTTGTCCCTGAATCTCTTCAAAATGTCCTTCAATGGTTGTTTGACAAAGAAGCATTTCATTCAGTGAATCCGAACTGCATATCAAGAAATGATATAAGACGGAAATATCTGTCAATTGCAGACTGTAGTATCTACTGTAGTAGGCGTGGTAAAATGCAATTTATTCCATCATTTTACATTGGCCTTATGTTACAACTACAACACAAATACGGCAGCAGAAACCTTATCCAGACTCTCAACGCATATGGGATGTGTGCAAGCTATGATGAACTCAATGCATTCCTTACAGCGGCTGAGAAGACAGATCTCGCACATGGGATCTGTGTACCAGCAATCATTGTTCCAAGAAGCTGATGATAACATTGATGTTGAAGCTATTGACAGCAAAAATACATATCACTCAATGGCCACCGATTTCAAAACTGTCACGCTCTACTTACAAAACACTTGAATGTATTGATGGTTCATTTTCACAGATTTTTTCATTTGAAAAATGACAAAACAGCGTGCAAAACCTAAACGAATTGCAAATGCACTGGAAGTGGTCACCGAACAGCTGAAAATATTTGGGCCATTTTATTGTGTTAAAGGTATTTTTATGGGTATTACTACGCCAATTATCCAGAAATAGTTTTGCTCTCTTTCTAAATTCAAATATGGTCCTGCTGATCATGTGACAGTCGATCTAAACATTATTGAACATAAAAACCTCCGCAAGGTAGTTTCATATGGACCAAAGTTTAGAGAAGCCCAACCCATCAACTGGAGCCATAATTTTAAGATCATCATGGACTCTGTTAAAGAATATGTCAGGAAGTGAACAAAAAGAGAGAAAGTTGAGCTTGACAGTCTTTCTGGATGGTTAAGTCAATTAGATCTTTGATACTGAAACGCATTCACAAATTAAAATCTTGTGTGAATAGAAAACCTAAGTCAGTATTTAAAGATCATATTGCTCTGAAATGTTTGTCTTCTCTTCATTACAGGTATGTTGTTGTTCCTGCAGATAAAGCTTCCAACAACATTGTTTTTATATGTAAAACATAAGTCGTATTACTACACAAGGCTTATTCAGGAACTAGGGTTAACCCATACATCTGGTAATCCTACTTATAGACAAACCACTTTTACTGAGGAAGAAATCCAGGCGAATCACAAGTCTTTCATGGTTTCTCTTAAAATACCAGCCAGAGTTGAGAATGATGACTTGCCCGGCTTGTATTGAATGCCAAAACTACACAATTCTAATTGTTCAACTAAAGAATTGTCTTAAACATTAACTACAATACTGTCTGCCATTAAAGAAGGAATTCAAAAGTTCTGTGACACTGTCTTCTCCAGGAGTGGCGTTAATCACATGTGGATATTGCACAATTCTAAAGAACTTTTGGATCTAAATCTTTATCTGAAATAAAGTCTATTAAAACATTCGACTTTTCCACGTTATATAGTACAATACCACATGGTAAATTGAAATCACGATTGATAGATATTTTACATTTAGATATATTGATGATGTCCTTTCCATCAACAATCCTAACTTTTGTGATTCACTCCCATTGATATATCCCACAGAACTAGACATTAAAGAAACTACAGAATCAGCTTTCTCGGCCTCATACCTTGACATTTACCTCAAATTTGACAACAATGGTCATTTTTCTACTAGACTTTATGACAAAAGAGATAATTTCAATTTCACTATCATCAATTTTCCAAACCTTAACAGCAATATACCTGTTTCCCCTGCTTATGGCGTTTACATATCTCAGCTTATCCTTTATGGCAGAGCATGTAGTATGTATTCTAAATTTTTACAACGAAATCGTCTTCTCTGTTTTAAACTATTAAGTCAAGGGTTTATAAAAGAAAGACTAACCTTGTCATTTAAAAAGTTCTATGGCAAGTATCATCAGCTGGTGGACAAGTATCATGTTTCTATGAAACAGATGGTAATAGAAGCGCTGGATGTCAATTGTCTTGCACGAGGATGACCTAAAATTCATGATTGTGATTGAGAGATATATGGCGTGTGCCACATGTTTGTGTGTCCCCTGTGTGTTCTCGGATTTGTAAATATTGCCTTTTTGACAATGATTTTTTGGATTATATTTGGGTATTGTTGCTTGGATTTTTACCAGTGCCAAAAGTAATACATTATGCACACAGCCAGGTGATTCCATTCTGGACATGTTTGAATGCCAAAGCAACTCCAGCTAACATAAATGTTGTGATAGTTGCAGCATACGCATCATCAATTGAAGCTCCACCATCAGACATGGCTACAATTTATACTACTCTGAAAAGGGGTAAACCTGTTGCCGATGCCTATGGACAGGATTGCCACATTTGATATGCAATTGCACAGATTGCACAATTGCACCTGTGAACGTTTATTGCGTGTATTGGAAACATCTGGGGTGATGCTGGTGTGAGGGACATTTTGGCAGACTCAGGAGTCTATGCACCAAACACGGTAGAGAGAATGTTGGCAGGAAAGCAATTTTACCGGGCCACAAGAGGGCTGACATTGGTATATGAGGCGCTCATTCAACTGTTAGTTAATATTAGTAATTATAGTAGTTAGTTGATATTAGTAATATCTTACAAATCTTACTTTGCAACAAGAGATGGCAACTGGCTATTGCATCAGTGCACTCAAATAAACATGCTTCCATAATTTGTTGTAGCAGACCGGCAAAACTATTCTCGATGGGCAACTTTGTATGCAATTGAGATGAAGATATTTCTGCCAGAGATAGTGACTGAGGCTTTTGCTGGGGGGTCAGTTTTCAGTAAAGCGAACCTCTAGTAAATTCAAGGGAATATGGAGTGACATGGGAGTAGAAACAACCATCATCAGCGACAATAAAGGTTCAGCAGTTCTATGTTAGAAAACTATGCGACATATATTAGATCAATGCTAAGTCAATGCATCGTCGTAGTGGGTTAAGACTGGCCAAGTCTAGCAGCCACGAGCAAGCAATGCCCGCAATGATGGAAAGAGATGAGGTTGAAGTACATAGAAGACAACATGACAGACCCATTTGATGCCAACTCACATCCACAACTACTTGTAAACATGGGCAGTGGTCTGGTTGCGACACCAGACATCAGCAATTCACTTTTTAATGCAATGGGCAATAGCTCGACCATGCTGAGTAACTTTGTGACTTTACAATACATTTTGAAAACCCCAAATCATTCTATGACACAATTACCAAGTCAGGTTTGAAGACATTCAAGGACATAAAGAAAACGTCAAAGGTAAATATTTCTGGAAAAAACAAGTGAATAGAAGTTTCACCTGAGTTGATTTACCAAAGAGCTCTGACATTAGCACAAGTGTGTCCAGAAGTGAATCTGGCTACAGTACTCAGTTATCTTGTTACAGCAGTTCCACCGACTCTTTTCAAAGAAGAGGGCAGTAGACGAATGACTTTCTTCATGCCCTGGAAGACTGTGTCAAAGTGTCTGTGTCAAAACTTCCTGAAAATGAGAGTGATGTGTCCATATTTTGGATGTTATGACTCTATTGCAACAGTTGAAAGTTGAACAGTTGAAAAAGTCACTTTGAAAAGTCAAAAGGGGTTCATTTTGCATTCGATCGATCGATATGATGATAAACATTCCCCAAAGTGTGAGAAACAATCACGCCAGCAGGGTGCAGGAAGCACCCAAAAATATCAAGTTATCAACTTTATGGGTGTTCCATCAAACAAAGCAGAATTGACAGCTTATCTTTCAGTATATCTTGAGGAAAATGTAGCATACATACCATAATACTCAGCAACCCTAGTACCAAGTTGTTCCTTGCAAGCAGATATTCATGTGCCCTCACTACAAAATGTATTACAGCCAATGGTATTCAAGAAGTAAGTGAGTTGTTATCAACCCAGATTGAATCTGACACTCGCATGCTTCTACATGCAATGGACTTTGATAGCAGGATCAGTTCCAATAGCCTTAGTGGAAGACTGGTTGTGCAATCGCTAGACACTGATGTGATGGTATTTTCTAATTCACTACATGCCACAGGTGCAGGCTGTAAGTACAATTCACAATATAGCAGACAAAATCGCCTGTTCAGTAATGCCTGCAGTTCATTCTTTAACTGGCTGCGATACAGTTTCCTCATTCTGTGGTATTGAAAAAAAGACAGTGATACAGAGAATGCTGAAACTTTCCAAAACAGAGTTAACTCATCTCCAGGCACTTAGTAAGGGCAATGAGGACTCAGTGGTGAATGCTTCTAGAAGATTTGTGGTTTCCCCCTATGATCCAAAGAACAAATATAGTAGAGATAATCAGTCATCTCTTAACAGACTCCGTGTTCGTCTAGCAGCAACACGTAGTGTATCTGTAGCAAATCTTCCCCCATGCGAAGCTGTTAAACGTGCATTATGGCAGACAAAGACATGGTCATCAGCACATCTGGCAAAACCAATACTCCCTAGGCCTGCTGGACAAAATGTTCCCATAATGTTTAGTCAGGTTTGGTGAATGTTAAAGAATAACAAATTACATTGCCAAAATATCATAAATATGTAACAAATTATTACTCAGATGGTTGATATTCTCACAATAGCAGAGGACCAATCAACCAATGTAGGATACCTACAACGATATCCTAGCTGAACTTTTTGCCAAAATGACCTCCACAAAGACTCTTGTTACACAGATTGAGAATGTTGTTACAACACTATTATTGCGATCTGATGCGTTTATTTTTTTTTCTTCTTAGCTTACCAAGCAGGATGTTCATCACAAAGTATTTATCAGTGCGATTATTCGTAGGTTTCATCATCGGATTCGGAACTGACAGATTATTCACAGAGTTGGTAATGTTATTAAATAGTTTTCTCTTCGTATATATACAAGCACACATACTTTGCCAAGTAATGAATGAATGAATTAATTAATTAATTACTTTGAACTAACCACTTTGTCCGTTGATTGACAGACTGGTCATATGGAAGAGACAAACTATGTGATGAGACGAGTCAATGTATCCCATATTGCATCGGAACACCACGGAATCAGAAAGGTGATCACAAGTAATTTTCCAAACAATTCAGAAACAGTTACCTCTGTCGCATATACGCGAGTGGACGCCGAGGTGCCAAATGAAGAAATTAATGCGCAAATGGGAAATCCGATCAGTTTAGATATTAAAGATGCAAAGACAGAGAATCCCGCCGACAGAAATTCCCGTCCTGTCCCGTCACCCGAGAAATTTGGTCAAAATATTGCCAAAAAGCACGAGTTGATGTTCCCATATGATAAATATACAAGGTTTGGTCTTGAATGGAAGGGCGTTTTGGAGGAATACGAATACGTGTATAGTCATTTAAAAATAGAAGAAAAGAAAAGCAGTGTGCCATTCATTCTTGGGAAGGAGAAGTTTTGGATGTCATCCACGGACAAAAGTAGGTGAGTTATATTATCAAGTTATTATTGTTTCGCGTCAGTTAATATAGATTGATGAGAACCCATTATTAAACAGAAGCATCATAATAAACCAAACTTCTTAATATGCTATCTGTGTAAAACAAACAATACAACGGAAATTAATGTGATAAATTATTCTATACGTCATATACTCGCAAATAGCCTCATAATAGATAACATATATATATATATATATATATATATATATATATATATATATATATATATATATATATATATATATATATATATATATATATATATAGTCTAGATGTGGGAGTCGATTATTCAAAAACAAAAGTGCTCGATACAAAGTATATGTAGAGCGGATAAATGCGGTAATAGAGGAATTAATACACAACTACATGAATATTGAAACTCGACAGCACTGTTTCGTAAGGTACAAGTACCTCACTCATCAAGAGCTTTATGTTTAATTCACTGCACCAACGAGCATACATATACTTCGCAAATTAACATATTAATTAAAATAAAAAACATACAGGTTTAAGTGTTACATAACAAGGCTTTTGATCTGTGTCGGCATGATGATACGAGTTCATTTCTTTTGTTTAGTGTGGAGTGGTGAGGTCTAAAAATTATTATAAATTTTTCCTTCAAACATAGAATGCATCGTTTGCTGGAGCTACTGTACGGGCTACCACGAGCAAGAATTTTCCATGTTATTCTGTGCTCAATATTTTTTTTCTTTGAGCGACCAAACATGTTTACTTAGTTCTGTCGCATTTCTAGAGGCCTGATTACGAAATGAGGCAGTGTGGTTTCTGTACCTTGTTTTGAATTCATTTCCAGTGAGACCGACGTATGCATCATACTAGACTAAATAACACATATCAACAAGGTGAAATGATAACCACACTTCCATTCGGAAGTTGAACAATGTTTATCACATCTCACTGTTGTTACGCATGCTATGATTGGTTGAGACTCGGTCACATGACATGGAATAAAAATGGATATTACATGGTATATTGCCCGCCAAGTGGATTTTACATGGGTATATCACATGGATGACGTCACTGAAACTACTGCGCAACGATACTGCGCATAACAAATTGTCGTTCGCTGCACTGGTGCTGCTCTGGCCGCTGTTGCTTTTGGGGTTGCTTTCATGGTTTTGAAGGAACTTTAGCCATCCGAAATAGACAGTGAACGTGCCAGAATGGAGATTATTTAAGATACTCTGTTTTGATGTATAGGGTATTTTTTATATGGAGCGAAAATGTACGGCAAAGCCGACACTGAAACGTCGCAGCCGGGGTCGCTGCAGCGCGTTCTACGCTGTGAGCATTTCTACGCGTTCCACGCCGATGCTAACCGAAAACGCTCTAAACAAAGCTGTGTGGCTTGTGAATAGGTGTGGTACGTTCGTGAGAAAGTAATTTCAGTCATTTCCACGGCACTCTGACACTTTTATCTATATAGTGATCAAATAACTTGCGTTTAAGAATTTCTCAATTCATTTCAAAAATGTTATTCTCGATAATTTGAGTGATTCACACTGCTGAAACACGGTTCAAATAAAAAGACTATCCATGGCTGAAAATAACATTTACTGAGTGTATTTCGTTGTTTTTCAGCAAACAGTGTATGTATGTTATTGAGTAATGTGAAACTTGTTATAATAGATAAAATAAAATATTGCATACTTCAATATAAGTGTTGTTATTTTGTGGGAGAGCGGGTGTGAGTGATATATGGTAGCTGTGATTGTCGTGGTGGATGTCTGTTCGATGTGATAAAATAAATAACACATGGTTAATCGGGCAATATCACGATTTGTTGTCTGCCCTCGGGCTGTTGGTCATGACCATCATCCCTTGGACAGGCAACAAATCGTGATATTACCCTCACAAGCATGTGTTATTATTTAATTATTGATAACGAAATATATCCTTGTACTATGTCGTTATTTAATTATTCATTGTTTTGCAGGGCATACTTTTACGAAAACGAACAGCACTTTAAAAAAGGCGATCATATACACGTAGTCGTAGAAACATATGATAAATATGACAACAGACGAAACAAAGGTGGAGATATGTTCCAAGCTGTCATGTCAAATACACAGCTACTAAAAAGCACTGCAGGGCGAGTATATGACTATGGAAATGGTACATATTCTATCTATTTCTATGCTGCATGGTCTGGAGATGCATATATATCCGTGTACTTGTTGTTCACAAGAGAGTTGATACTACACTTCAATAATCAACGGCTAAAAGAACAGCGTGTACCCTGGACGGGTCATTTCGGTGATGGTGTCAAAACTGAGACTACTGCCTGTTCATTACTTCGTGAAGGAGTGTGGGCAGATAAATGTACTTACGGAAATGAAAATTCACTAGGCGGCACTGTGTTTATATGTGATAAACCGAAGTCCTTTTCTTGTCAACAACTTGTGAACGCTACTTCCGGCATCGCGGTTCTTGTACAAGTCGCAGAACAGGAGAAACAAAATATTGCTTACTTATTCAAAGGGTAAGTTGTATACTATAGATATAATGTTGTATACTATAGATATAATGTTGTATACTATAGATATAATGTTGTTGTTACATCGATGGTTATGATTTTAGTAATTCACAAACTATTGATTCATGATGAAAGTCGTAATTATATCATTGGCGGACTTTCGCCAATATTGCATATCTAGGTGCAAGTAACTTATTTGATCAAGAGTTGTGAAGTCAGTTATAATTCTATACATATTCATTAGTTCAGATAATTGGACCATGTATGTCATATACCTAAATCTGACTATACATTGCTTAGTATTATTAATTAATTATCTGACAACTAAAGGAAACATCTACTTTTGTCTGTGAAAGGATGAAACGAGTAAATGTACATGTTCGCTACGACGACGGTAATTACTTTTGTCAACACTTTATATTAGATCGGTGTTTGTATAAATTCACATAATTTCACTGTATTTTAAGTTAGTTTTATATTATGATCACACATTACCTTTCAACTAAATACAGTAGATTACTTAGCAAAATTTGCAGTACAATCGTACAAATCACATAGCATCCTGGGTATGTAATAGCGTCTATGGGATAATCAATAGAAACGCAATTACTTGCATGAGTATTTTGTTACATTCTCGTATTTTTCATCCATATAGGAAGGAACAAACCCGACTTACCTGCACTCCATTGGCGATAAAGATAGCGGGTATATATAATTTGTTTTTGAGTTATAGTTGTAATTCTTCTTTTTATTGTGCTACAAATAGTATGAAGTATTGGCAGCATACAAAGATTTATTGTTTATGTTATATAATATGTGTATATTTTTCACCTATGAATGGTACAATGCTTAGGCTTGTCTTATAACGCACTTCTTCTTGCTACCTTGTATTATTTTTACATATTGAATAAAGCTGAAAACTATGTACAGCAGAAGATAAGAAGAACACGGGGAAAATCAAAGCATTGCTTCATAGCTTCTCAAAATTAGCTGTTTAAATATGTTGTTGCTTTACTCAGCTATCATGTTTTATTGATATTTCATCATATTTTTCATTGTATTTCTAGTACTAAGAATTAATTAGTTTCATTAATTGTTTTCTTCCAGATTCGTCATTCAAGTTACCATCTCTTCCACCATGTGGCCCAGACTTGCCGATTCCTATTTATGATGGTTACTGGTCAGATAACAAGACATATGTTTCATTAGTATGCAAAAGTCAACAGTGGACTCCTGTCCAGATTAGAAAATGTTTATCCAACGTGGCCATACGATTATGTGGTGACTCAACAATTGGTCAAATTCGACAACGACTTGATTGGGTCCACAATCACACAGATATAATTACAGGCAATGGTTTCTTTTCAGTGGGGCCTAGGCCAGTTTATTTTTGGAACTTTACCTTTGAGAGCGAATTCCTCGACAACATTACTAAGGAAAATTGTGCGTCTAAAAAATATGTGGTAATGATGAACATAATGTTTCATTATGCATCTTGGTCACTTCGCTCCTACATCGACAGACTGTTTGTCACAAAGTTTGCGGTTCAAAGATTCTTGAAGCGATGTCCAACAGCAGTAGTTATATTTAAGTCTGCGCATGCTCGAGATAATGTCAATGAGCTTCAGAGTTTACACAGTAGTAACTGGGTATTCTACGACATGGATCGTATGATAAGGAGTGTGTTTAGTGGCATAGGCGTACATTTCCTTGGAGTTTGGGATATGTGCCTATCTCATTTTTCTAAGCCCGATGTTCACATGTCTCAATATGTAATCGAGCAAGAAATACAGCTAATGTTTTCCTATATATGCCCCGAATTAGTAGAAGGATAAATCCTATTTATATCTAGGTAATGTGATGTCAACTCGTCTGCATTCACTTAAGGTATATTCTTATTTCTAGAATAGTCATAATACTGTTTAGATATATACTGGACGGATTGTCTACACGGTGTGGTATCGACTAGAATTAGAATCAATGCATAAAGCAATAGATACAATAGTGACACTAGTGCAAGCCTTGTTAATTTTACAGAATTCAGAATTTATAAATATTGCATATTTTACAATTGACCCACTAAATCGCCAAGTCCTGTCTAGCAACACCAAGAAAGAAGTCCAGTCCATAACGTTAAAATGTTAATTAGGTTGTTTAAAACGATTAGTTTATCATACGTTATAATATAATTAAAAGAATGTATTTCATAAAATTCGGGATGTTTCTTGGACATAAGGATTTACCATATGACAGGCGTGGTGCATGGTTTTTAATTTTCTGAATATGTTGTTCTTCCCACGGACAAAATTTTTACAATTATAATGTTTGTTTGTAAGATATATTGTTATAAGTTGGAAACAAATCTATTATAATTTTAAACATAGCGATCTACGAACAACTTGTCTTCAAATCTTCCTGCACCATTAAACTGTTTTAAGGGGGGAGTATGGACAAACAACATAATAGTCCTATATGTATAACAACGAAATGTTCTATATGTACAAAAACGAAGTTTTATTATTTTACTTCTATATTTTGATTCTTCAGCAAAGGTTTGTGGGTAAAGTGTTACATCATAACTGTTGTTGTAAAAAAAATTAGTAAATGTTTCCATCTACTTCAAAAATTAGAACTTAAAATTGATTGAAGGTTTAGAATATGGAGTCGAGCTGTAGCAGAATAGCAGTGCAAATACGAGTGTCTTTCAGAATGTAGTAATGAAATAGGCAAGGACATAGGAACCGTACCGGCCGTACCGGCTATGGCCTGACGACTTTTGCACGTCCCCCCTAGTAGACATGGTCCTTCGGCCCACGTCAGAATACGCCTCGGGCCTACGGCCCTCGCTGGATGGCCGGATAACCTAATTTTTGCTTCCTACGGCTTTGATAGGAGAAACCTTATGTTTTGTATTGTTGTGAATCTTTGTATTTTTTAACAGCTGTGGTGATATACTATTGATGAATGATCTTCATGTCGTGACATTGAAAGGCTGAGGAAAAGTGAAAACCATAAAATGAGCATTTTACCAAAGAATATTTGACCTCCATTGAAGCTCTCAGCTGACCAATACGAAGTATGACATGACCACTGACCGTGTACTGCATGTATGTTTTCTTCGAAAACGTAATGCTTTGAATTTAACCTTTGGATGTAAACTATTTAGGTAGTAAGGTATGATCAAAAATGATTATTTTCAATAACACACCACAAAGCGGTTTCTGTTGGTGAAATCCCAGAAAAGTATGAACGATCATACCAGTGAACCGGCTGACGAGCTGGTAACATATGCCGGGGTAGCCGATGAATAATGCATAATACAGAAACTATGCATCATTGTAAATTAATACATGTACATGTAGGTATTTGTGGTAAATTCCACATATTGCAAATGTGACTATGTAAATTCCAAATTTACATATCATAGCTGATATTGAATTTATCAAATGCATATCATCACAGTGTGACGTAGGACCTGGGTGATACGGTTTCTAGGTACATGTGTAATCACATCTGATGAACTTTTTCTATTTTCGCTCACCATATACCGAATATACCATCCAATACAATGGAGTATTACAATAAATTAGCTCAAATCCACAGCAGTCGGTCTGATGTTGTCGTCAATGCACGGCTCCCAATAATAAAAGACATAATAATACATAATTTCCTATTATTGTTGTGCTGCAATTTGCCAGTGATTCAGTCACAGTTAATGAAAAAACATTCATTTGGTTTGGAGCCTCATTTCTGACTTCTGAGAACAGGGGAAACTACTACTAGACGTAAATTGGAAAATATTATATATGAATTCTTCGGGACGATCTGTTTCTGGGGAAACCAGCTGTGACAGCATGTATTGTGATGGCAACAACCAGTATTTAATCCAAGATGGTGGTGTGAACAAACGATTTACCTATGTCTATGTCAATTGTCATAATTACGACATCACATTAAAAGATACGTGGTCGCAACATATATACCGTTAATATTATCGTTAAATGACGCAGTATTATGAAAGTATATCGCAAGAGTATGGCTTCCTCTCATATTTTGGCGTTTGGCGGCACAGTATATCTCGGCTAGAGTCGACTGTTTCAGGATAGGTAGGCGTGGCTACAACATGAGAAATATCTCACATTCACTCGGATACGAGTAATCATATTCAACCAAACAATCGATAACTGTCTATTTCAGTGTGAAAAAAATCCAAAATGGGAAATGTGTGATTGGGCATTTCACAGGCACTTTAACCCTAATAGCGCCAAATTGACGTAACAAGTGTGGACTTCCTTGTTACTCGAGCTTCTACGTATACGTATAAGTATACCAGTTACACGTGTGCGGCATCTCCAGTAGTATATTATCCTTTGGATAAACTCTGTGAAGTGTCTAATTGATTGTATTAGTGTCTCTCAAGCAATCTTTATCCAGTCATCTCATTAGTGGTTTATATCAATTGCCCAGAGAATTAGATTAATTTACCAAGATCATATCGAATGTATGCCCGTCAACAAATTTGGTCATCGAGGTTTTTATTGGGATGGATTTTGCACATAATCAGACGATCAACGTAATGTTGAAATCTTTTTTAGAAACTAAGTTGCAAGGCAAAACTCTTCATGGTCTCGTCTTACAGTACTGAACTTCTTAAAAGAATCCCTTGTAAGAATCTTGCATGCACTTACCAATGTAAAATTCAAGTATAGTCTATTAGTCAAGAATTGTCATGTTGTATAGCTGGTATAAGGTTTCCTAGTTGACTGCTCCAGCTTTCAGAGCTGAAAATCAGAAATGTATTGAGGAGCAAGCTGCTATCTCCATCAGTTCCATTGAGTCACATATTGGATATTCCTACTGAGTGTTTAAATTGCCCAGTTTGAGCACTTTATGTCTACCAAGAAAACTAAAAACAACTGTACTATTCATGTGCTGCATTTGCTAAGACTCACAATCTTTATTTTAATAAATGTTCCGTCAGTTCTGATTAAACCTTCATTTTTCAGCTGGTGTGGTCTAAATATTTAGAATTTGTTGATGTTCACACCCTTGTGGTATTTTTGTTACAAATTGTTGTGATTCTCTTCAATGGGGGATTTACTATATTATGTTTAGAGACTATTGTTGGTGTAAATTGTTTCTGAATGGCGTATATCATTGAATAAAGTTTGCTACGCCAGTCACGGTCGTTGCTAAGCTTTGTCCGGTCATGATGCTTTCATACATCAATGAGTTGACTTGTTCAACGGGTAATCATCGCCCAATGAAGTGAATTTCATTAATGTAATTTACTCTAGAAGTGCGGTGATATAAATGACATCGGATAAAAGGAAATATAATCTTAAACACATAAACTATGCCATTAAATGAAATGGGAGCAGCGTTAAAATTATTTCAATGCATTTTACAAATATTTTAAGTGAACTAGGTCTAATGGTTTGTCGAATTGAATTCTTCTGCGTAAATTGTCAACAGTAATTCATTGTCACAAAAATTCGATAATCAATCAATAGCGCCAGCTACAGTTGGCTAAGAATTCAAACTTTGATAACCTCAGCCAGTGACCTGATTCATAAATGAAATACTATATTACGGAAAACGTTACTGTAACTCAGTTATTTGTAATCATTTCGACCATTGGGTAGTTTGCATACGTGTGTTTGCTAGGGAATACCACTGCATATGGTTAATAAAATGGCAACTATACTGGAGAGACTGGTGATAGACTGTACTGGGGATAGGTAGGAATACGAAACAAATACGAATTATAAGCTGTTGGAAAACGCTGTGGCAAATAAATAGAAGGGTTTATCTAAAGCGGGGGAGTCGTCACCCGCGCATGCGGCAGATGGCCATAACGTCTCATTGTTTACAAACAACCGTCTACCCATGAGCCTTTGCGTTTTGCGTGTGTTGTTATCGTCGCTTGGGACTCAATTCCAGCGCGTGTGCAGGTGACGACCCTCCTGTTTTAGCTTCCACAGTCACCATGGTCGGTAATTGCTCTGTGTCATACAGATTGAAATGTAGATGTTGTTCAGTGTTTTTGACTCGATTCCCGCGCGTGCGCAGGTGACGACCGTCCAGCTTTAAGTCTCATTTCACCAATTAGTCGACCAGAATCATTGAAGTTGCAGATCGACGTCCATTCAAAACCGATCTGACGCATATCGCGCAAGGAGTGCTTGGATTTTGTTCGAAATTCGAACGTTGCGAAATGTCAGTCGTATGCTTGCACATATTTTACGGATATGAAAATCTTTCAGTCATAATTTTAATAAATAATGATAAATAAATCTTATATCATTGTAGATACAAACTGGTCATAAAATGTAGCAGGCGAACAGAATTATATAATTTACATGTGGTTTCACCAAAATTGAAACACTTATTTGATATATGTAATCTTTGGGAGAAATTCGCCCAAGCGCTAAGATTATACTGCCCTCTATGGCAGTCCTAATGATTTTATTTAAAATTCAGTTGAAAGCTGATTGAGGGCGACATGACATTCATTGCCTTCTTTAGTATTTGCATGATATGTTTGTGCATTATTAATCATTCGTAAAATTATCTCCAGTCAGTCCATGAACATACCCAGCAACTATTCCAGCATTCCTAGCATCACATTCGTTCGATAACGTCATAACACTTATTCATAAATCGTCGATATAATTTAGTAGTAATTGTAAGAATGGCGCCATAATTTCTCACGTAGTATAATTTAATATTGTTAATTAATCAATATTATCTGTCGAGTCATTGTACCTGGTCGTCAAAACAATTTGTGACATTTTCATTACTATTCAGTAGATTGCAATTGTTGTTTTTCTTCATTCAATTGTTTTACTAAAAATTGTCAATAAATTGTCTGTTCGTCGAGTTCTTTGAGTTTTGGGATACACTGTTGGAACTATTATTCTTTGGTAAATAGCGATTTTAAAATTAATAATTATTCAACGTTGTAACTGGTTAATTTCCACAATATAATTTGTGACATATAAAAGACAAATTTACCGGTTGACGGCCTTTCTATTATATCCTTCAATATTTGCTTTATTTTTACTGATTCAATTGTGGAACGCACGTGATTTAATTCTTGTTTTCATTTTACTAACATAACTCAATCAGAAATTGGTCGTTGGTGAGACGACAGCTTGATGTTTAACTCTTAAACTGGTTATTATCTGACTTTATCCCTTATAAGTGATACATTTATCTATTTTCGTTTCAATTTAATCTCTGATTGGATTTTGATACACTGTGATTTGCAGTCGATTGAGGCAGCTGACATCGTCGTATACCGGTAACTAGTGTTTTCTTATTAGATTCATACAATGTCCTATAAGTCAATTGTATTATTTGAGAAACACAGTGTAATTATCTTACTTGAAATATAAAAGACGAAGATATCCATCGATGTTAACGATATGCAATTGTTTGTCTTTTAATAATTTATTCAGCAATGAACTCAATTTGTTTTTGTTTTTAAATAAATAAGCCATTAGTTTTTATTTATAATAATATGAGATCCGCGTCTCCATGTTTCTATTGTTGTTTTATGTTCTCTAGAATCACTTTCTCTTCTGACTCACTTAAAGAAAAATTATATTATAATTCAAACGATTTGTACAACAAATGTTAGCATACATTGTTTTACTCCTGAAAACTGTTTCTGAACATTTAATAATACTTGGATTTTGTGCATTCTCTGTGGTTTGTCTTATATTTTCTCATAGACTAGAGGTCGAGACGGAGAACCGATGATTTACTGGCATATTTTAATAATTCATACATAATAACACGTTACAAGAGTATTAATAATATGATTACTTGTAGCTTCCTGAATAGAATTCCAGTTCGCAGTGAGTGTGATGTTTGTGACACAGATGGCAGAACAAGAACTGAACACACTGGGAAACACAAAGCAATATCAATGGGAATAGTGGATAACACGACATGAGGACACGAATCAGGCCGCGATACCATTTTTATTTAATTTGTATTTTCTTTCACTCCTAAAATCCTCAGTTCCTTATTTTTATTATTTGCACCTCAAAAAAAAACCCTTTCAGATAGCATTCGGCATAATGAATAATAGAATTTTAAATACCTCATTCCATGATAGTTATCGGAATGATATTGGCTTACTTCGAATTTACGTCATCACACACCGCGCTTTCACGTGTTATTGCCACTGTGCCGTGTGTCAATTTTTAAAAAGATCGACTGCGGAATTCCGAAATGAAGCGAAAAGAGAACACGATAACGTTGACGTATAACACGTTTTACTGTCACTTTGGCGTGTGTCTCACTTAACTTTCTACACTCACAGTTTATCACGACATCATGTCGCAACACACACAGCAGATGGCAACGTTCACCAGAATAGTTAGCCATAAGAGACATGGTGTGGTATATAGGGACAACTTAAAACATGCCTTATACAAATATTAACTGACAGAGCTTTATTGACTGTAATTTGTCTTAAATGGTCGACGCTTTACTAATTAGCAGATAAGATAGATCTATAATAGGAACACAATACCTACTGCTCCTCTCGTACTTTTCTTTATACTTAATGTTATAACGTATAATTGATATATAAATAACAATGGCTGCTCTTTTATTGGTTGAATTCTATTTTCTATTGTGTGGAATTGCTTATGTATTTGAATAAACCGATAATTCCCAAGAGAATTTTAAGTGATTTTATTGTTAGCCTCTCTGAGGTAGAGTGTATCTATCGCTAGACAGTGGTTGGGTAATATCATAGTCACGTGTCATAATGCGATAATATCTGTTGAATGTTGTGTAATTTTATGCTTATTGCGAGATCTCGTGTAATGCGTGAACGTCTACGGAAAAATCGTAAGATTTGATTCAGAACTTGAATTTCTTCTTTATATTTATAGCTCAATGTCGATCTTTCAGATGAAAATATAGCGATGAGATATCCTTACTTCAACAAAATTGACATTTATCAGCACATTATTGAAATAGTTTCGCATTTGTCGAATCTCAAGCAATGTTCTAACGCAACTACGAACGCTGTGGCTTTTGTTTGTCTCATGCCTCCTTTTGATTTAACACGTAGCCCGAGATCTCGCAGTGAATGTAAAATGGTTATTTTATCAACATAATGTTTTGCTTATTCGTGATGTTTTTATATAGGTTATGTTACATAGCACTTCTGTATATTTCGTACATCGCCATGGTCGTTAAAGAGGAACTAAATAGAGCCTATTTTGGTGTTTGTATTTATCAAGTTATGTATATTGATTATAAATTTGAAAACAAAAATTAAAAAAAATGATTATCTTCAGAGTTATGATGATTTAAATATGAGAAACCATAAACCTGCGAAGGACTTCCGTTTGCGCCATCTTGCCATAAAAAACGCCCTCATGAGGTATAAACAGGTAAGGTAACATTGAAGAATTCAATTGAAGAAGTCCTCTTTTGCTGAACATGACCTTGATGCAAGTAGAATCCCCAGTCGTTCAGGTCACTGCATTCAGAGAAGTGCTGGTTGGACTTGAACATCGTTGTCAAGAGGACAGTTGGAATCATTTTCACATCATGTGCACAAGAGAGAAAACTACCACCAAATTGTTACTGTTTAAGTTATAAAAACGCCATAACTACAAGTTCCCTATCAAATTTGTTTGGACCAATCATTTACGTTGTTCACTTCTCGTTACCACGGGAACCTCTTCCTTCTCTATCTTTCATAAATACCTTTTCCTCAATTTCATTTATTATCTTGACGACGCCAGTCTCAGTTATTGTATTACATTTTCTCGAAAATTGTGACAATACCCTAAACCCAAGCTAGCGGAATACAACTAACACGGGTTAGAATTGACACTACTGTTATTTACCTATATGCCACTATAAAATATTTGTTCTCATGGTAAATCAATAATATCAGCACGTATACTTTTACGGCGTTACTTGAAAACATTGGGAAAGTATAATGCCCTGACGTTAAACCGTTCATTGATATTCGACCTGTCTCTGATTTAGTTTTCTCGTATTTTATATTGCATGTCAGTAATACCGAACAGATAGCGCGTCGTTTCACCATATAATTGTGTTATTATTTATCACATAGTATTCGTTATGTCCCCCTGACAGCGTGCACATTTATCACTAGTATTTGCCGTGCCACGAATAATACATATATGTATATTGACCATAAACTCGCCCTCATACAGTCTCGCAATCGCGTTTTCATACAATATACGCCTTCTTACTAACTGCATATGTGTAAAATGTTTCTATTTTTAAATATTTTAAAATAGGCACCAGCTTGTCTGGAGTGACACATAATACAGCAATCGTCAGGAAGTTAATTATATATAAAACATTGCATGTCACGCTAATAATGTAATAACAAGTGAAATATACACTCATATAATCCCATTGTACATTTATTCTGTTAATAATGCAAACATATCAAATATTTATCGAATGTCAATCAATACAACTGACATAGAATTAATTTTTGACATATACGTCTGCATTAGCCGTTCATTTTCAATATACCGTATTCCGTAAATGATATTTGGCAACCACGTCGACAACTGGTGAAATATACACTGCGCCACTTTGGAAAGGGTTTATAGGGTTAATTGCATTATCTACAAATAACGGCAAAATAATGTCAACATAACACCAAATTCAGAGGCAACTTTTCTGTGCCTCTGTCAGTGTCAAACACTGTGTAATAACGTTCGTGGACAACGAAACTATTTCCCAGTGACAAAATAAGCATTGCTAAAACATTGCCAAAAACGATGTATGCACGTTCGAAAGGCCAAGTCACGTGATACAGCTCTCCTATTCTCCGAACCGGGACAATGTTCCGATAAAATAAAGAGCCTTTCTTTGCGTCCATAATCTATTTCGGTTATGAAGATGGCGTTTTGAGCACTTTAGAATGTTCACCATTCTCGGACGAGTCGAATTTATATAATGTAGATATTGCAAAAATTAAAATTTGTTTGAGAGCATATTCAGATTTATGAAGCACTTACAAGAAACCAGAGAATATCTAACATTAAATTTTAATCGGCAAATTAATCTTGTATACGATAGTAATCCCCATCATATTAGATATTAGCAGATTCCACAACAACGAGTTGTGATCGCGTCCTGGAGTACGAGCTATGGTTACCAAACTGTGCTCTTTTCCATACGCTCGTCCGCCTTCTACAAACGAGGAATGACATACTATTATCTCTGTGTATGGGGAGAAGCTTGGTCAAAATTAGACATTGTCAGTGGACAATCAAATGCGAGATTTGTAGAGTTGTGTTGTGAGACAGTAACACATACTTTTCTTTCTGACTATAGTGATTTTAAAATGTTATATTCTAATTATTCAACATCGTATTATGTTCATTTGCATAACATAATTTGTGACTTATAAAAGACAAACTTACTGGTTGACGTGATTTATATTCCATCCTTCAATATATGCTTTATCTTTCACTGATTCGATTGTAAAGCTCCCTTGATTTAATTGGTGTTTTCATTTTGCTTTCGAAAATTTAATAATAAATGCTCATTGGTTAGACGACAGCTTGATGTTTGACTTCCGAAATATGACAGTAACTGTTCTAGTTCATCGTGAATGATTGGTAGATGCTTCTGTTTTCAAATCGATTCAATTTATCAATCATGATGCGCAAGTGTTTTGCCTAATTAGTGCATATAATATGCCATCACTGAGAATGGAACGATTTGTCGTTTCATCACTGATACAGCAACGTCGAACTGAATAGTATCCGTCGGGGTGTACTTCATCGCAGTCTTACTCAGTGTGAACGTGGCTTTCTAGAGATAAACAGTTCAATGCTGTCTTATTTATGCCTTATGTAATTGAATCGAGTGTCACGTGACTTATATAGAACTGCGCTTACATTTGAGGGCGTGCTTCAATGTAGCAAGTACAAAGAGTGGTAATTTCGAAAACTATTATTTTCAACAATCATTTTATTATTATGTTTTGTAATCGGTCAATCTTAAATTTAACTTATTGTTCAATTCATATTCGTCTATATAGTTGTTTAATAAATCAAAACTAACTTAATCAAATTATTTTAATTCCAACTGACGGGGAATCATTTTGTAGAAGGTAGCTGTCGTATTACGTTGATTGACGACACGGCGGGGTTGAGGAAGAGGTAGATCAACATGAACTCACTTAAAGGACACTCATATTACGATTTTAAACAATTTCTTAACATAAACCACGAACTTGAATCATTTCGGCGGAGTGTGAACATGTTGTGATAATTCAGAGAATAACTCGACACAAGCTTTCACATATCGCTAGAGTGAGAATATCATCTTGTCATCATTTGTATGTACACTCGCTTCGTTAATTTTCAATCTAAATTTAGTGATGGGTGAAACATATATTCACTGTATCCAATCGGCATGTATTGTCATCAGTTCGAATAACGAATAAATGGCCAGGGAACAGTCACAAACAATCTATGCTCGATTATTTGCACACGAATATATATGCTACCCAAAATATGAATTCCTTTCGCGTTCAAAAAATCGTTTTATCTCATCGATTGTATTCGATACTGTCTTCGATTGGTCGACTACGCGACGGTTTGCCAAGGTGGGAGAGAACAGAGAACAATTATGTTGACGTATAACACGTTTTACTGTCACTTTGGCGTGTGCCTCACTTAACTTTCAACACTCACAGTTTAACACGACATCATGTCGAAACACACACAGCAGATGGTAACGTTCACCAAAATACTTAGCCATAAGAGACATGGTGTGGTATATAGGGACAACTTAAAACATGCCTTATACAAATATTAACTGACAGAGCTTTATTGACTGTAATTTGTCTTAAATGGTCGACGCTTTACTAATTAGCAGATAAGATAGATCTATAATAGGAACACAATACCTACTGCTCCTCTCGTACTTTTCTTTATACTTAATGTTATAACGTATAATTGATATATAAATAACAATGGCTGCACTTTCATCGTTGGAATTCTGTTTTCTATTGTGTGAAATTGCACGTGTATTTGTGTAAACCGACAATTCATTAGAGAATTTTAAGTGATTTTATTGTTAGCCTCTTGGTAGTAGAGTGTATCTATCGTTTAAAAGTGGTTAGTTAATATCGCAGTCACGTGTCATAATGTGATTATATCTTTTAATGCATTTCTTGGGTATCCTGTATTCACACTGGATGGAGACTTGATCATGAACTTTATACGACATGCCAGGTATCTTCCTAAATGTCTTGACAGTTATTTTATAGCCTAATAACAGTTATTTTGCGGTGCAAAATAATATTTCTTTGCAATATTGAAATTGGGAATTAAAAAATACAGCAACAGATGTGTCTGTGACGTCAGAGTGCGGTTGAATTACAAGTGTGTGTCATATTTCACAGAGACGTCACTGGATGGGTTATATTAATTTCAATTTCAATAAACTTGAAAGTAGTAATACGTTTTTTCTCATTTTTTCTAAACACGTCATTTACGACTTGGTGTTAGTTGAACTTCTTTTCATGTCATTTTGAACAACCTTTGTGACCTACTTTTGTTTATGTTTGCTCTGTACCCTCGTGTTTTTGTTGTGCAATGCGCCCTAATATTCATTGTGCTCGTTGTTCGTTGTGAAATGCACTTTGTACTCGTGCTGTAATTGCTGTGCGTCATTATGCCCATTTTGCAGTTGTCTATTGTGCTCGTTGTGCAGTGCGCCCCGAGGTCATTATGCAAGGTGTCCTTGTAATAGGTATGCAGTACGTGTTCTATTGTGCTTGTGCGGTGCACCCTTATGTTGGTAGTTCAGTGCGTCTTTTTACTCGTTGCACAGCGCTCGTTGATCGACTCGTTGATCAACCAATATGTCTATTATAACTTGTCAATATCACATTGTTATCACATGTTAGAAACTTTGTTATTATTCGACTATGTGTATGCCCTCTGTATATCCTGTAATTTCAACATTTGTTTTGTTTGTCATTTTCTGTGACGCCCATTCAGCTTCTCTGAACCTGGAATAACGTAAATTCTACAAATAATCGCGATATAGCAACAAATTAATACACTGAATTACACTTAGGCATGAACGGTTTTATAACTTCGCCAACCAAAATTTCTTCCGCGTAATCGGGCATGATTGAGAGGAAGAAGCATGGATTTGTGGGTAATTTGTGTTTCTCTATCCGTTGGAAACGTCTTCTGTTGATTTGAAAGTAAAGTGAAGATAAATGTGTTGTATATGCTTTATAAATGTCCAACTCCACATTCATATGATGATGATCAACAGTATACACAAATTTTAAATTAATTCCAAGATTAATGCCAATATTTTTGGTATATTTTGACTACCTATCCTGGCGCGAAACATTTTGCGAAACTCTTTATACATAAACCAGATTACCGTGAATAAATATCACTAATTTTGAAGACACTGAACGATGACAATGTCAATACGGCGATCGTAAACTTGCAATCGATGAAGCACCCACTCATTATCACTAAAACCCTACAATTGAACATCCTCATCCGTGTTACAATCAACACACTTGGTATCATTGATGCGTATCCTTTATGTTATCTTCTTAACCACATTGCATGTAAACCAAAACCAACCAGGAAGAGCAGTCTCCGATAAAATCACGACAGAATCCCATCTTAGAACACGGGGTCAGACATTGTTCCGCTTTACTAGGCACTAATGCTTTTAGAGTTCTATCCGTTTACGTGTTCAACGAATAAACGCCTAAAGAAGTAAACTCGTAAACAATGCCATTTACTCTCTAAGTGCGTTGATGTACGGTGTAAAAGGAAATACAATCGTGGATACACAAAGAACGCCATTAAATGAGAAAGAGGAAGTGTCGACATTGCGACGAGTTATTATTTCAATATATTTGGTTTCATCTATCCAATATTTATTCTTATCCGTCGAGCGTGAGTATAGCTGTAGATCTAAAACATGGCGATGGGGATTGTAATTCATATTAAAAAGTATTCATAGGCGTACTGTTTTCTCCGGTTGTACTGAAATTTTCTTTTTGATAAAATTAATGTTTACTGAGTTAAGGAGGCGTATCCCAGTGGCGATGTCATAAAGAAGAATAAGTGTTGTTGTTTTTCGGCACGCCCATATAGAAAGGACATCGAATAAGTAGTACACATGACAACGAAACCCGATATTAATATTCGAATCAATACCTTAATATGTGTGACTAGAGATAAAAATGTAAAACAATCACTTGACTAACCACTTTAAATTAGAGACTGAGTAATCGTATAATTACGAAAATGTTTGACTAGGAGCTAAACACAACCGTTTTTCAATTACTGACCTCTCATGTTCACTTCTTAATTACAACTAATAGAAATCAAAGTAATGCAATACAACTGTCCCTGGAGTGTATGTAATGAAACCCCCGTAATATACCTGGTCAAAATGAATGTATGCCAGTATCATTGCAAGGAACAATATCATAGTATGTACGTATAACGGTTATTATACAGTAATTACAGAAACCGTGTAATATCGTGATGTTTTATTGGAATTTCAATTTGGCGATAGTCGTCATACGGTGCGCTTTCTAATTGTGCGTAAAAAGCAATGTATACGTTGTATGGAGCCAATATCTATCACGATGCGTCGCGGCGACCATCGACCGTCTATCATGATGGAACTACGCCACTTAATGAATCTGGACAACTCGGCAATACCAATTGGGCTGGTCTGGGCAGAAGAGAAGTAGTTTGAAAATAACTGAGATATGGACAGCACGAAAATCCATTATAAAAGCCACATGTAAACATCAGTTTCCGTGGATGAGGGACATTAAGTTCTGTGACCGTCATTATCAACGGAGAGTCAACATCATGATGCCATGCAAATAAAATAATTTAATTTATTGTCGCAAAGAGCTGACTATTCACTGATAGTTATACAGAAAAAAAACAAGTCAAAGCTATCACAATAAAAGTATTGTATGTAATAACACGAATTATGTACAATATAAATCTCATTTACCTTACCCATTGCGATACACAACGGATGTGACGTAGTGACCGACATCAAACAATAAGTATGTGTGCTAATAAGATGGTGGCGTGTCATACATAATACTTTCGAAGAATTAATTGGACATTACCGGTAAATTTAAATAGATATAATTATGAAATTTGATGTGGTTCTTCAGCCTGAGAGAAAATCATTATCGCTTTCATTGTCAAGTTGTCACATTGTTTCACTGAAGAACAAAATCGCGTGACGTAGCCGTTTCCATGGAAACCTCAATGTCTTGATAGGAGCTTCAACATAGAGAAATATTAAAACAAAAGTCCATGTTATGGTGGATTGTTAATTAGCTTATTGCCTCGTAATGTTTCTTCTTCTCATTGCGTAATGCATTTCGTTTCCATTCTTTGTTAGGTACAAGAACAAGACAAAGTTGCTTTTCCAGCCGTGACACTCCAATACACTGTGTCACACCCGAATAAACATTTCAAAACATGTTTCTCATAAATACGCTGGGGTGTTTGTCTATACAAAACTCTGAGACGGACCCCAATATGGCAGACATTAAAAATTATAAAATATATTACTCTAAAAACATGATGTAGTTTACTTCTAAACTGAAATTGTCAATCAGGTAAAGATGTAAAATTTTTGTGTTATTTACAAGATTATATTAAATGTCATTTCATCTATCAAATCATGAGGACTGGTTTTCGAAATCAATGCGAATCACATCGACCGATGTTGATGACGTCATTAATGCATGCGCAAGGTCGTTCGATTTGTCTTCTCTGTCGATGACATCGCAGCTACTCACTGATGACGCGTCGTCGTCTTTATCCTCGTCCAAATTTTCGCTCATTTCTGTGTCCTCCTTTGTTTGGTTGCTAGTACTTTTCTTTTGTTGTTTTTTGTGTTTCATTCTTCGGTTTTGAAACCACGTCTTGACCTAAAAATAAATATAACATATTTTAGGTGAATTAATCATGCTTACCGGGACACAAACAAGCACAGCTCGTTAACTGCTTAGGTACCAGGCTACATGGTACCAGAGACATTCCAAAAATGATTTGAGTTTCACCGATAAAATCTACGGCAATGTTTCTCTGCACTAATGTTAACAACATAAAAGTGAAATTGAAACATTGATGCTAAACTTAGATTGCATTATTCAATTGGTATATAATTGCCATGATTAGATCCGTGTATCATGATAAGCCTCTTTGATCACGTGAGTTGTGGTGAATTGACGGGTGATTCCAAGTTGATACTGCATAAGGGCCCATGAATTGTCAAAGGAATATTTCTAAACTACCAACGTTTGAGTTTAGAAATGTCGGGGATGTTACTCTAGTTAGTTTCACAGACTTGTGATAACATTTCGGGTGGGTTTAGTTCGCTAGCGCTGATTGTGACATTGACAACATCACTGCCATCTAATTGTAAATTGCAACAAGCGGTGTCATGATTTTATCATGCATTTCATCAAAATCGCCTGTGTTGTTCGGCATTTCAGACAACGCGGACGGTCACTGACCGTTGAATTCGCCGTCGTTTTCGTTACCGTGTAGTATCAACACAATTCGAGGTGGTCGATCTTCGTTACATGCTTGGTAAAATCGCATTTCAGTTAAACTGTTACCATGAAAGACAATCGTGAATCAAGTTTCGTTCCTACATTTTCTCTCTCCCGAAAGTTAGTGTTAATTTTGAATGTGATGATGAATTGTTAATTATCTAAAAATAAATAATCGTTAATAGAATATCGAAACAGGTCGACAAAAATAGGTGGTGTATTTTGTTTCCATATCTACTTGAGAGGTTCCCTTATTTAAGCTCTCCTTGTCAAATACTTAAGGTATATGGTGTTCCGTGGCGATCATGTCAGCCTATCTGACACGGGAGAATACTAAGTCGATTTGGTTTTAACATTCTTGGCGACAGCTTATTTAAAGGTTCACGCTAAATTGTGATGCTGAGAGACTGGTTTTTGTAGAGAGGTCGACACGGCGGGTAGCGGCCCACGTTGTCTCAAAAACATCAGTTGTGAAATATGGCAAGGAATAGATTGGGACTTCGAAAATACTGCATCGTGCACGCTGTCTCGCATTTAACTGGGCGTAACGCTTTTTAAAAACACTAATTTACCTATATTGTTGACATAATTGTATTATATTCTTTTGTATAGAGCAGTAAAATTCATCGTCTTTCAAATTTATCGAATTCAATGTGTGTGTAGGATAATGCATTGAATCCGAGCCTTTTTTTGTATAATAAATTTAGAAAAACATCTTATCTATTGCGGTGGGACACATGGGGAAGTTAGCAGTCTTCGTAGAATACCTATTCTCCTTAAGTTCTATCTCATCTCAGAATCGTATTACAACGTATAGTCAGTAAAATGGTCACTTTAGCTGGCGATAAATGTATAAGGCTTTGTGGCCACGATAAATTGCGGCCACTAGGACACACATAGGATTACCCCGGGGGAAAATAAATGGAATCACTGTCCAGTCGCCCGGGTATGAGGATTAGCTGCATTTACTGGTTCTCCGATACAATTGGTGTAATTATTTTTTGTTGATGATAGTTCGATGGCCTCAATTCGCAATACATAAGCAAAATGAATGCTGTTCAGCCTGGTTGAGATATGATACACACACAATCTATGTACGCTTAGTATTTCAAGTTGCTTGGAACTGTTCTTGATGTTATTTTTTTTACCCGCAAGTACTACGAATTGGAATTACAGATGCATGAAACAGAATACAACGGAACATTTTTTAAAAAATGAAATCAAAACAGACAAAGAAACAATATTATATAGCGACCGTGACCAAGCAAGCTGTGTAGATATTTTTCTCCAAAAAGCAAGGTTAATTACGTCGTGAATCTGAATCCCGAGTTATGAACACACCATGACAACCGAAAAACAGTGTCACAAACTCTGCTACGATGTGTTGTACTTTTTGTTCTGTAACATGGGATATTTTCAATGTTGTGTATCACATTTAAATATACTCCGAATGTTATCATACACCGCCAGCTATATCATATTATTTCGTTTTCATAAGCGACGACTGTTCATACATAAAGTACAACTGTGGTCAGATTGAATCTAACATGATCTTTTCACCACTAACCAGACTGATGGCACAAATACGCCTTTTCTTAAAACTCTACACAAAGCGGCTTCGCGATTTAATAAAATACAGGTCGTGAAACTATTGTATTGCAAGTTTATTCTCCGTGGTAAAATAATTGCTCAGTCGTGATCTGAATGACTTTGGCCTACACTTACAAGCTCTCACGGTTTGTTGGACTTAATGATATTGAGGAAAATCTATAATTTGCACTTTTCATAGCTGGTCAAATGGAAATGTAATGTCGGCGCTGTGAACTAGAGTATTACAATGATTATCGTTCGATTATATTTTAATCGTGTTTTTTCGATGTTTTGCTCTCTGTCTGATATGAAATATTATGTTTCAAAATTGTGTTTGCAAAGTTATTTTTTTTTATTATTTCACAGAAAGTTATTCAAACTCTGATAAGGTCTGTGATGAATATGACCCGCTACTTTATTTCATAAGACATACAATACTTTATATTGTGGGTTATAATAGTAATCATAGCGTGTTCTATTATTATTTGATAAGCTAATATTGAGCAATCTGATACTTCATGGTGAGCAAGTGTAATTGTGCCGCTTATCTTGATAATGAAACCCGCCAGTTAGGAAAGAAGTTTACTGGTGGTTATTGGTGCTGTGCCGTTATATGGATATAGTTTAATATGATCTTGGTAACGCAAATACTGTTTAATGCATACAATTAACGTGAGCAGATCAAACAACTGCCAGTTGGTGCAATGTCAACTAGTCTTACCTGAGTTTCTGAGAGACTTAGCGAAGTGGCGAGCTCTACTCGCTCTGGCGTAGATAGGTATCTTTGAGCTTCGAATCTTTTTTCAAGACCGTTCAGTTGTTGATCGGAAAACACCGTCCTCGCTTTCCTTCTTCGGCAGTGCTTTCCTGGTGAATCAGTTTGGAAAAGGGGCGAGTAACTATATCCAGCTGAAAATAATAATAAACTAATATATAACAGACATAAAATAAACATTGAAAAATGTGCGAAAGTGAACGTACCACCAAGAGCTAAAAGTCTGATGTCTAGCGAAGCGATTACGAGAGGCCAAGGGGATAGTTGTTTTCATTGTTTGTGTTCGCTCGCTTTGAACGAATCTATAGAAAGCTGATGACATTGTTGACACTCTACTGGATCTTTAATCTCACTGTGGTACATACTATTCTATTAATACGAGCTAAAAGATTGTATAGCATTGAACTATCTCAGTCCGAAAACTAAAATGATCATATTGTTTCTGTCAAGAGTGGTGCAGTATTGGCACTCAGTTCGTGGGTGGGTAGTTAAAATGTCTTGGGCTCAGTTTGCGACACAAAAGATGACCAACCCGATTTCGCAAAGATCTCATGAATCCTTTCATTTCCTATTTCATTCATAAAACAGAATAAACATACTGCACGTGTTATTTTGGTTTGATGAACGAAATATGTTGTGTCACGGCATGTCCGGGGTTTACACTGTCGTCTTATTTAGCAAACTTTTACAAAGTCGCGTATTTTATACTCTGAAATGTATATGGTGGTTTCATTGAAATTGGAATTGAACTAATGAAAAGTTTAACAAATTAAAAAATAACTTACGAGGTGCCGGCAAAATATACGGGTGTTCCATGGTAGCTTTTGAGTAAGGATGTACTGGGTGCGTAGCCAGGAAAGCACCATGCGTTGCTGATGAATGTGACAACGAATACGGGAAACCATATTCTATTAACGGTGATCTGGCATGGGCTGTGAAAAAGTCTGGAAAGTGTTTTGGTGTGGCAGCTTTGCTAACAAGGATGTCGTCTATGAGAAACGATGTGGGACGGTGACTTGGAGCATCGAAGTTCATCATAGTATACATGAATTGACTCGGCACCTGCAAAAGCAAATATGACAAATCCACAGCACCACCGCAATATCAAATCGTTGTCAATATGTGTGTAGTTATTCAGTTGCATTGGCAGTAAACTAGTCGTAGTATCGTGTTGACGTGAGTTATTCCATACACTCTGTCACCTCCACTTCGCATAAATAGAGACTGACGATAGGAGCCAACATTTTCGTGTTTTTCATTCTAACTGTAACAGCGGCGGTATATGAGTGATAAGACAGGCTCATTACATATCTGCTATATGAATGTATCACTCCGCTAGTTGGCATTGGTGGTAATTCGTCTATTGGTAGAAGCGATGACCGGATTATAATAGAACGAATAAAGGTATTATTCCGCCTAATTAGGACGGATAAAGGATATTATTGCATTAATACACCACTATTGGCAATGAAATAAGAATCTGTTTTAATGAGAGCTTTCAATACGAGTCTAAACGACGAACTGTTTTACATGCACGATTTGAAAAGTTTTTAATACTCAATTATAGCAGCAAAACATTAAACTCACATACGAATTTAATATCGGACGTGAGTATACCAAGGCTTGTTTCAGCCTAATAACAACGGTGATAGCACTTTTATCATGATACTTTATTGTATTTTTTTGTTTATCAATAATTGAAACTGAAATAGAACTTATTTTTATTTTTAAATTCTTTATAAACCATTGGTCACTCAATATAAAAAACCTAAATTATATATATTTGTTATTAAAAGATTTGAGAATGTATCTCGAAAAGAGAAGTGGTGTCGCTCTTGAATGATGTTTTGCTTATTAAGTAAAAACTAATTCAAAACACTAAAACACTATCAGTAGTAATTTTCTCCTACGCTAAAATTGATTCGTATGAATTGACGGCGTGACTATAACATTTGCAATGAAAACATGGCGTATTAGAAAAAGGAATCCCCGCCAGTCTCATATAAGTAGGGGATCACGGCGCTATCGAGAAAATGCTCGTCTCCTTGGTCTACAAAACTGGGTAGATTACACCCTCTTTGCTTCTTATTCAAGCTGAGCCCGAGATACTTCTCCTCGCGGCTATTTTCCAATTTTACAGCAATTTTGCCAAATTGTGGCTGACAGTGTGCAAATACGGCTGCAAACATACGACGGCGTGTAATGAGCGCAGTGAGTGAAATGAGCAACGAGGTGCTTTTTTACGTAGAACCGATGCTTATGTATAACAGACCGATAATAACCGGGTGGCCCATTTCCATTAAGTCTTATAATGAGACAAAATTGGGGCTATCACAGTCTTTTCTAGAGGGTATTCAACGTATGTATGAACCTTCGTAATATTCTAACATTTGCCAATGACGCCTAAGTGTTCTATTAAAATTGGTGTGTTTGCAGCAATCATCCCTAGTACAAGGTATTTGGCAACAAAAATCACCCTCCATTAATTTAAATAGAGCTTAATTTAAGGCTTGAATTGGACGTATAATGCCAGGCAAACAATATAGCTCGTAATAGCCGTGTTTACTACATGTACCGAAATAACTTGGAAAACGCCGACTCGGCTAGAGGCAGTTATTTAACAATTTGTCACAAAGTAGCGATGGCAATTTTTACTTATAATACGAATTATTGGAACGCGAATCTTCAATGATTATATATCTAAATGTGACGTATGACTTTTCGTATCCATTTTGTAATATAATACATGTGATTTCCATATCCGATGTGTTGTTATTTTGCGTACCATGTTCACACAGCGCGCTGAACAGTCGCTTTGCCTGTCGGGAGCTCTCGCCAAGATGTGCGCAGCATAATTGATAGTAAAATAATGTTGGTTATTCTATAGACACCATTTTTCGAATCATCAAATAACGCTATTACAGTGGTCATTATTAGTATATATATTTGCACAATGTTCAATTCCTAAGGGAGAAGAGGCCACGATTCCTACAACCAATATTTTCACTTATTTGAAATATATACGGTTTTTTTAGTGTAAACTGTGGGTAAAAAAGCGTAAAATGCAAAAACAAAATAACTTATTACCCAAATTATCGATGGATTGTATGATTACTATACGAGTGTTTTAGTACGCGGTGCAGATCCCGTGAGAATCGCAACTCCATTATCACCGAATCACAACCGCTAACGCGGCGGCAAAAGTTGTATACAGCCAACCCAGTGGGCTAAAATGTTTGACGACATCTCATTTGTGCGATAACTTTTATTCTTTTATGTGAACTTACTCACTCGTTATAAATCAATCTTGTTCTATACAAGTATATTTCAAACTGCAAAATTTGAGTAACCGAATTGTAGAAAAAACTGCCCGATCATGCTAGCATACTTTGCGCAGTCTTGTTCTGTGTGTTTTGTTTCAAACCTAACGAAAGCGCATGCACGATTGTAAAAAAACGCTATCGCCTCGCATGTGTTCTATTCTGACACGTTTGAGTATTGTTTTGTTACTTTAACATGCAGATTAAAACACAATGGGCTTCAATTGACTTCTGAAAGACATCGCTGAGCTCAGAGTTAATACATTTAAGTCAGTATATACACTGGCCACACTGGCATTTAACAACGCAACGAAAATTCATGAAAGTCTTATCAGAGAGGTTGGTAGAGAGTATTACGTCAGCAGCAAAATTATGTCTCATGATTTCAATATCTGATTTTTTTTCCTCGCTTCAAAACTTCAAAACCAATTGTCTGTATCAGACATTATTTTTTATATACTACATGTATTTACCTCAACTTCGATTCACGACACATCGAAACTTCTTATCTGAGTGCGCGCACAAAACGCATAGTTCGATGAAACAAGATGTTAAATTGAAATCAAGTACTATGTGAGCCGAACATTGTCTGCCTTTCCTAATTTCTCATTTCTTACCAAATTGAATATCTTTAATTGAATTAAACGGAATGTCCTATACTATACTTAATTAGCGTTCCATTTACTTTCGATGGGACAAGTTAAGTGTATCCGTAAAGAGCTCCTCATATCCATTGTGTTGAGTAGAGAGACGCTTTTGATAAAATCACCAAGCACACACTGTCACATGCCATTTCCTCCTGCTAGACTACTAGTGGCATTACACGACGTCAATTGTCACTACTTTCTTCTCAGCGGCAAAATGGTCAAATAAAAGTGTTGTGAGCCGGTCTTTTACCTGATATCCGTCTCTAATGTGAAAGTGCTACTAGCAAGTTAAAGCATTAATTTGACGGAAAGTACTGATTTGTGCGCGTATTAGCTACGTTAAATAGGCCTGATTCCATTAACGTCGTCAACCCCCGAGACACCGCGCCACAGAAGGTTAACTCTACTTACATAATGGACGCGATTTGTCGTTTTTTGTTTCCATCCCGTATCTGCTTTTGTGAAGTTTCAAACCTAGTATCCACAGATATTTTTTGTGCTTATGTTCCCCGGATACTGACTTCATGTCCATGTCTGGTGGTTATTTTCATTTTTTATATTTTCGAAGTTACAATCATATTACCCTGCTTTTTCATCTTTATTCTTCAATTACTTGTAATGTATTGCGATGTTTACAATACTGCCAACATGGCGGGAATATCTGCACAGTGACGTAGTGTTGATAGAACATTTCCCAATAAAAACATTTTTTTTAAATAGACAATTAACAAAACAAAATATTTTAAAATAAGGTGAACGTTCTCAAATTGTTTTGTGGTCGCAGTTGCTAGTCCGGCCACTCCTACATATTTATGTCGATTCAATATGAAAGATTTAATAAATACAACACCTCTAAAATGTACACACACGCTCATGTTTAAGTTCTGCGATTTCATATCAAACCTAAGTAAAACATTTGATATTGCCAAATCTATTCACAAAATTCATTAAAAAAGTATCGTAATGTCATGTACACTCCGTACTTTATTCACATGTACGAACAAGTTCTAGATTGAAATTATGCTGAAAGCAAACGATGCGATAAATGGCCTCAGATCGAGGCTCGCTCCTGGAAATTTCATTTCCGGTGCAAAAGTGATTTTAAATGCGGTGGTACAGAAGAGACATGGAGTGGTCATCCCCGCGGCACTGTCTGTAATTACTGCTATTCTAACCACTTTATGACTTCGACTAGTATCGGTACATGTAAACACCGTGTATGCAGCCTATAGCACACCTTCATTAACAGTCGGTAATTCCATCCCATGAACTACCCAATTGGATTCACTTACACGTAAGTAGCGGGCACGGTAGTCAATAAGCACGCTAAGATCTAGCCATGTATATCTCGCCTACTTAAATACACAGAGGGATTTACAACTGGAGTAGAGTCCTATCCACCGTTCTGTATTGTAAATTGATACAGTTGTAATAATATGTTCATTTGGTGATATTTGTTTGAATAACTAAATAGGCTATGTGTTACATAATAAATATCATCGAATAGAATTACTGGGGTAATCGGAAAATAAAATCAAAATTTTTCTGGAAATCATCTCAGAAACTGATGGAAATGAACCTCTAATTTTTGTAACAAGTAGATATATCAGAGATCAGAAATCGGTCTCGTTTGATATATCCATATTAAAGGAGCACTTCCAGTTAATCCTAATCTCACAACAAATTTACTTTCTGGATTAAAATTACAATGGATAACAAAAGATAGACTAACTTTGTAAATAAAATAAACAATAGTGTCCAATGATTTTTTTGGTGCAATCCCTGGGCTTGGAAGGTTCCTATTTAAGTCTTGTTTTGACTAAATTTTTTATCATTTAGTACCCTGGAAATCCGAGTCGACTAGAAGCATTTGGCAGCCACGTTCGACACTGGCGTGTAGCTGTATGCATTCGAAATCTGATGAGAAATACCAATACCCAAAATATATCCCCGGACAATGCGTGAAAAGAATATGTTTCATTGCCACTCATCAGTGCATTGGATGAGTTCAATTATGAATACTATCGAGAATTGTTGACTCTAATGTATGTACGCACCGATGATTCCAATAATATCCCAAGCATAGACATTTTTTCCATTTACTAAAACAATCAAAATCACATAATTGAAATAGTAGCACTTAATCTAAAAACAAAACGTTTTGTGTAGTATTTTCATTGTGAAATGATTCTGGATGAACGCCGGGTTCTCTGATGCGACCGACAAAACGTATGTCGTTGTTATATCCACATGATCAGTTTGGCAGCGTCTGTCGACTGTGTTCGGGTAATGATGCAGACAATTTGGAAATAGACACTCATGTTCGTGACAAAGCCACGTCACTGCTTGTTTTGTCTGAGATCATTTTAGTTCTGTAAAACTACATTGGTCGTTTTGCCAGCTTATATCGTAGTAGTACCAGGCTCGTCTTTGAAAATACTCGGCATGCACAAACAATGAGACACATGAATGCGTCAGGGCGGCGATGTAAATTAGTTAGTATATTGCATTATAGTTGGCTTTTTCCGTATATGTGCACTGGTTGGCACGGTGGCAATTGAACACATGGCCATAACTGTGATAGTCCATCTATGTATTATAATTGTTTAGTTACGGGGTAAGTTCAACACTATAACCAATCACTGACGAGACAGAACATAATTACTGTGACATAATCTGTTGAGTAAACGGACGGGACATTCAAGATTTCACAAATATAATTATTCACACAGAAAAAAATGAATATTTCGGATTGTATGGAGACAAAATAGCTTATGGTAACACGCATGGAAACGGAACCAAATAAACACGATAGATGTCGCGAAGTGGCGAAAATGAAATAAATTGAACCGATGATCTGCTCGGAATTGGCCGCATTCGTTTGTACATTATTACTCAATATAGTAACATGGACTGAATACCAATTCTCTCACTACAGACAGAGGGCGCACGTCTATGCAAATGTGTAGGCTGTATACGAATTTGTTCAACAATGAATTTCCAATGAAAAATCATTTTGGGTTAAATATCTTGTTAACTCTTTGAAAACGCCATAATTTTTCCGCCATTATTTTGGTCCAACCTTTTGCGCATTTTATGTGTTTTTGAATAATTTCTTCGTTATTTTTTTATCAAAAGAACACAATTTACCAATGCCATTGTCTTGATGATAATTTGTTCGAAATATAGAAAATAATATGTGGATTCATTTTACGAATGCTGACTTAGGTGTGCAAAGAATTGAACATTCCCTCCACTGAGTTTACGAAAATATCACGATGTACGTATTACTACAAGTAAATTAGTCTGTATTCAGTAACGAGTTACGTAAGTTACGGTAACTTACTTAAAAATAAGCGCTCAACTATTTACACCTTGTCGTATTGCTCGTATTTCACGCGTAAATCGTGTGTAGTGGCTATTATCGTGATGAAGTTGTACGGCGTGCAACAGTTAAAAAGGTCCTAGAGCAATCGAAAAAGTGATTACAGTGTAGTCTGACTTACTGAATAATTTGGCCAAATTAAAATTTCAAAATTTAATTTTACTGAGTAGATATAACATATCTTATCTATACTATAAACACAACTGCTCCCAAACTATTTACTTGTGAATTGCCTATTCATTTGTAAATTACTTGAAGTGACCGCCATTTTGGTGACGTCAAACTTGGGACTATTTTCTTATAGTAAAATCTTAAAAACAGACATTTTAAAACGTGAAATTCACGATTTAAATTTACGGTTACCTAGTAACACAATGACACATTATTGTTTTTGAAATTCGTTTATTGTGTCATGAAAAAACGAATACTTTCGTTCAGTGGGTGTGTTCGCGCCTTGCCGCCATTGACCCAACGTCTCATTTTTTCAGAAAACGAAATCTACCGAGAGTAATCGACCTTCTGGAAATATGCTACTGTAAATTCTAAAAGACAATATTATGGAAACATAGACATGTTAAAAATTATTATTACGACGGTATTTGTTTCTAGGGTATCAAGCAATTCAACTTTTGTCGCAGATTCAAGTTCGGTTTGAACGGGAAGCATGCCGCCTATAATGTCTGCACGTGTATGTAGATCAAACAGTTGAAAAGTAACTTGGACATGGAACGGTAAGTAAACGCCGTTTCCAATGAATGTTTTCCATATGTTCAAGATAAGTGTCTGGACACACTATTGTCACAACCCGAACTGACCTTGACATGTCTGGAACAGAAAAAAAGTGTTATTTTCAAACTTCGACGAATCAATCTCTGGTAGGTCAATACCAACAAATCGACCCAGTCTCTCCCGTCGTGGTCCTGTTACAGACGTTGTCCCGTTAAAACGATAAACTGACGTGGTTTACTGCTAAGAAGGCAACAATTATAATATTATAATCGTTTAACGATTTGACACAATGCTATCAAATATATCGATATTACACTTATCGGGTACATCGTGTAAACATGATCGAGTTCGGCGATACCATGCACATTTGAAATAACAGTCATGTAAATTTTACGCTATTTTTTCACCACACGTGTTTACGATCTCTATAGAGTACATTAATATAAAGCACAGATACCTAGGCATATCCCATTAAATATTTGAACTATAGAGCATTTATTAAACCTTATCATTATTTTCTATTTTGTTACACATTTCTAACGTGTGTCTGCTGGTCGATTCGTCAAACACTGGGTTTTTTCGTTGACTTAACTTTCTGATCAGCTTTAACGCACATACCTTCTTGTGTGAAACTGTAATTACAATTTACCGCCGACCAAAAAGTATGTCTACCTACCGCATAGTTTTAGTGTGTATATTAGTATCACCGAGTAGTTATTGAATACAGAATAGAGATAATTGTAATAGTTTTTAAATTACAAAGTGATATTTAGTTGACACGCCCACACAGTATGGAGGAATTCCGATACATACAAAATACCGATACTAGGAACAAAGATTCGTGTTCCTATAGCTCAACATTAACGTAGGAATATTTCGAGATATTATTGTTGTAATAATTTTCAGATAACGTTCACCGACTGCGAGACGTCGTTTAAATTGACCATCTGTCTGACCTCTCACTGCCGCCATCTTGTTAACATGTATTTCCATTTTACCTGATATACATATGCCAACGACGCTACAGCGTTCATGATTATGTGAATTATTGTGTTATTTTTTAAATATTCAAGCCTCCTGGTACATATTCCACCTCGATTGAGTAAATAATATCGCAGTATTTGCGTAAATTCGATGAATTGACACGACGACGCTGTGGCTGGCCTTCGAGTGGGTCGACTTGTTGTTTTGAATGCAATAATATCGACTGGCCCTTATAAATAGCCTGGATGGTTTGTATGAAATTAGTCAACTGTACTTTAGAGGCAACGGTATTTTAATTAATATCGTGTATTGTTAAAACACAAATACATTCATGGCGTCTGTGTAGTTGTTTTGTGTAACTATCTTAACTAGACTGGTACTTGAATGTGTCTGTAATCGACCTCAGACTAGTAATACAAGTCTGAGAATCGACCAACGACAATTATACTATGGATAGTATTAATTATTTTGATTTCGAAAATGCTGAAATGATTTTCTTGTTAGATGTTTCCGGTGTGATATAGACCCGGGGTACAGATTTAATATCTAAGATATTTTACTATTTATTATTAAATGTAAATATAATGTAATCATTACAAACATGGTAGAAACAACACAGCATAGTCAGTGTATTAAAAGTACATGAAATGTAACACGTGCCGTTTATGTATACCTGGTTTCAGAATAATAAATAATCAACAACTTAATTTACGTGACGTTGCCAAGTTTTTACTGTATCTTTGACATACACAGACATTAATATAATTCTCAGTGTAATGTACTTTGGGTTGCTGGCACTAAAGTAAAAAATGAATAGAAAACTATATATAGATGTCGATATGCTTGAATACACACTCTACTCCAATAAAAATGAATTGAAATAACGATTCATATCAACAAATGAAATAGAGCACGGTCAATGTCATTAAGGACATGTTCATGTATTAGTAGGAATTGGATTTTGTTAACGATTGCTATTCGGTGTGATGGCAAAATACAGGTATAATACTATCAGTAACTATTATAGTTTCGCCTTTTCTCGTTGGGAGTCTGTCTACATGCTAATTTGTGCATTCTGTTGATAATGTTAAAAATATAAATGAAAGAGGGTCGTTCTACATGTATTACTAAATTGAGGATATTTAACCTTTGAATGTCAAATTCAACTTTCCCAAAATCCTTTCACTTACATTTTACTATTTTTTCTAAAAAGTGTATCAAGGTCTGTAGTATATGTTAAATTATGTTCATTTGGTTTGAAAATTAACATAGAAATTATGGAAAAGTACAGAATAATGTACAAGATTTTGTTCCAAAATTCTGGAGGAAAATATAGGAAGTTCAAGGAAATAATGTTTGATCTATAAGATTTAAAGTCAACATGGGGGCAATTTAATATTTACTGCCTGTATTATATGCGCTTTATGGATTTACAGTTTTTGTTCTGTTGAAATCTAAATCCTGAAAGTCGACTCGGACTTGCTTCAAATGAAATCAATGAAAGATCACACAGGCCTTCGTATGAATTCTGTTTATATGTAGCAAGGATGATAAGAAGAACACGGTATAAAAACACAGTGTAATTTCAAATAAGAGTACATGTATTTTGTGAGAGGCTGAGGTCAACCACAAACAGTTTATACTTTATCGCTAGAAAGGTCAATCAGAAAGAATAGGTTACTCATGGAATCGGTGAATGCTTCAGTGTTCGTATGAATAGGGACAATGCGACGTATCACTCCCCTACAAAGGAGCGGTATTGCTTTCAAGGACATGCCGGTCATCCCCCGCTATTGTGAACGACTTGGCCCTAGGATGCGGTTTGTTTAGATCGATTGTAATTACCACGAGGTGCCAGACTGATTAAGAAGATTAAGGTCTACATTCGGGGTATATTAAGATGAGCACTGTGAATAACGTATGTGTCATATTGAATGATGTGTTGTTGTCTCCGCGCTGGAAGACCCCAATGTCTGCCGAAATTCTCGCCATCAAAGTCCGATTCTCCGCTTGTCAAATAAAAAAAAACTAAAGCGATAAAAAGAAAAACATTCAAGTAGCATGTGGAGCTCAGGATAACAACAATCTTCGAAAGCTTTTATGAGTTAAACTGTATGGGACACACGAATAAAAATTGATATGTGTCCATTTCTAGAACAATTTGTGGTAAAACGCGCCACGGGTAGCCCTTCACTTTTCTCGATCTTAATTTTGAGTTTGTGGTCAGTGGTTTAACTCATTAAATATATCTGATGACAGTCAATACTGGTTCACTACACACTGGTGAAGTCTACTGAAGGCAAACACTTGAGATAATACGAACAACGTCATAAATAATCTCTTTTCAAATCAAATTCCCTGTTGTCCAGATTCGTCTCTGTAAACATGGAATAATGAATTTCATGGAAACGGTTTTAATTTCACTGCAATGTCTCCGGCATTTTTCTCTCCTAAGTGATGTCGTTCAGTACACTCTTTAGCTGAGATTCTTATCTTGAACAGTGCCATAGCAATGTTTGTTACACTAAATTAACAAGTACTGTAACCACTTTGTTTACCGAGAAAAACTGTGTGGCCAATTACAAGTCTGTTGATAGTGAAGTTATTTTAGGTCGATTTCTGGAGGCTATGACAAATGCGTCTCTTTGTCACAGACACCATAATGGAAATTTGAGAGGGATGGAAATTACGAGTTAAATATACTGGAATACACCCACAGGCTACACAGGGATTAAATTATAATTCATGTAAAATTTCGTGTCACGTGCACAGGGTTGGCGGGAAATCACGACTGTATTTGATTGGCCAGCATGATCGTTTAGCATCATCCTGGGTAACAAGTTTACGCCCACTATAAAATATAACTAGTGGTTATTATTTATTGTAGTATCGCCCCGGGTTATGAATTATGCATGCATAACGTTACAATACGGTTGATGTCAGACATACGTCACTGATATAACTGTGCTTAATTTTATGTTGTAGTAATAAAATGCTTATTACTACGAGAGTCATAACTGTATATTCATCGGTGTACAGTCTATACAAGTAGACCCTAGTCTGTTGTTTAAACAACCACGTATTTTACTTTCTCAAGGCAATGTGGAGAGCTTTATGTATTTTTGACCATGTTTAAGTAATTTTGTTCGATATTACAGCTTAATAAAAACATTATGGTATAATGTTTTCATTTGTTCATGAAATAAAAACCTTTGTTCGTCAGAAAATGTAGCGGTATTCGTTCAATGAAAAAAAAACGGAAACTGAATAACTCATAATAATGCATACGAGTTATCTTAACGTACCGGTAACTGTAAACTTGAGTTTTTGTCATTCCGCCGAACGAATACCACCACGTTCATAGTCAAAACATTATTTTCATTTTATCATAAATCATACTGCAATGTCAAGATATAATATCAAACATAATTAATAAACATGAGAAAAAAATGGCAAATGTACACACGTTGCCGCTTTGCTATATTTAGAAAAAAATGGTAAGATGTTCGTTGAGCACGCGTGGTGTTTCGTTTACTGTTTAATTCTGCATTGCATAATAACCATAGTCGTTAGTGAAAATTTAGGTTTTGGTGTGTATACATTTATTGTACTGGGTGACAATGACCTATTGGTTGTATTAATTAATTAATGAATGAATTCTTTTCTACCTGTGCTGAGGGTTAATATAGTTAATTTTGCAACAAAAATCATAGTCCGTGTTAACCCTATCCCAGTTAATAATTGTAATGCAAAGTAAGAGCATGAATGGTAGTGGTACACGAGTTCTCAACAGCATATTTTAAAAAAAATCAATAACGTATGTTTTTGTAAACGGGTCCGGGTTGAATAAACATGACCGTCGGATATAATTCATTCCAGGTTTATTTGAGATGAAACAAACTTCGCTGTGTCTGTTGAAATAGCTGAACTGTACAATACTAGAGTAGAATGCGATGTTGATTTGATGTTGACGTTATTACATTACTAGTTAATCAACGGCAACGCTGGTTACTAAATCACCGTGACTACAGTACATACAATACATTGTGACTGTTTATGATAAAGTGTTTCTGACATTACGATAAATCAACGACCGCATCATAGTTACAAATACGCCGCCACTGTCATGTTGGAAAGCGGCGTATACCGTGGTTCAGTTTCACAGTATAATACTATGTAATATTTCGTTTTCGACTGTGTCAATATTCCCGGCAAATCAACACAGATTGTGGTACGCCCCTGTGGTAATGTAATTACTTTCACTTTAGTATCGTGAATACATCCGTTTCACTAAGACGTTCAAATTATTAAAAACCGGGCATATTGCGGAGGCTGTGGCACGGAACATATAACTATGAAGTCAACTGATAACGAAATGACGATTTTTCCGCTAACTTAGTAGTGAATTATAATTCTTAAAATTAATAAAGTAGTAAAAAGTATAACCACTGTTGAGGAATACAAAAGAAGATGGGAGTCTAAACTAGACAGGCCAGTCGATAGCCACGGTGTGGTCGGTATTGTCGGGAGGCGGGCACGAGGTGCAAAAGTCCCAACGTCAGAAACCATTTAGTTTCACTGGGAATGTGCGAACCGTTAAGATTACATAATTGCACGAGACTCAGACATTCAATTTACAAGTGATAGACTTCTTAATTAACAAGACGTGACGTGTATTGGCTAGAATGTATGTAAATTAGTAACTATACTGTGTATCCCGGTGTATCTCGTATTGTACACTGTAAGCGGCCTGGGTACTATTATTACACACAGTATACTTCATTTGGCTCCGGAGATCGTATTTAACCTTTTTAGAATTGATATTAAACGGAACAAACAGTTAACAAGATCACATTCATGTCCGACAATGATTTGGGTTTTGTTGTAATTATTGATACACCGGAAATACACAAGAATCAATAAGAATAATTATCATTATCAATTTTTTGGGTTTGTATATTTAAATTAACTGTCACTTTCCATGGTTATATTCGAATATTCCATGGGTGGTATTTTGTGCGCATTTGGTTCTCAGAAGAAGGCACTAATCATAGAGTAATTACGTATTTTACAGTACCAATATGTCGGCGTTGCCTGTGCGCGTCCTACAGGATTACCAATATGTCGGCGTTGCTTGTGCGCGTCCTGCACGATTACCAATATGTCTACATTGCCTGTGCGCGTCCTACAGGATTACAGTCGAGTTACAATCATTACTTGTTCCTGTACGCAAGCAGACACATGTGTGTATGCATATGACTGGGAAATGTGTATTTCATTGAAATATTTCGATTAAACAACCTATATATAATAAATGTATTCTAATTAAGCGAGATATTTACTTTGAACGCGGCGGTTGCAATTCTGACAACGTCCCAAAGGATTACTAAATTTTCACCAATTTCAAGTTGGAAATGGGCTAGGACATCGGAGCTTATAACAATGACGAACTATTTACTCGTTTAATCGAAATAACATGATAAATTATTATTATTACGATAGATAAGTAAACAAGAACAATTTAAATATAAATTAAAAATCTCAATATACATGTTTTAATATCCATAATAAATAGACAATATTATGTCAAAATATTATCATCGCAACTAAACCGGTCATGTGGGACGAATTCTGATTACTTCCCTGTCCAAAAAATCGGACTAGACATTGGCAGGCATTATGGCACGATAATTACGAGACGGTGTCTGTAAGCTTACAACATATAATTTAAAAAAAAAACTTACCCGTAACTAGTGACGACATCGGCGATCGCGTCACATCGAATCGGAAATATTGCGTAAATCCATAAAATAGTTCAAATTATCCATTTGTTGACAGTTCCACAAGAGCGCTCCACGGCAAATGTGTCTCTCTTGGTTGTATGTCACTTATTGGTGTCGTGGACGTGACAAAACACGACAGTTGTAGTGTCGTTTTGCATGGAATTTAGACACTGTGTTGGTTTTCTTGTATGTTATACCGGTACCGGGGGTTGTCGACAAAAGAGACCTAACACACTCCTGTTGAGTCGTCTGACACTTAAAACAATAGAGTCTGGAACGTATGCACATCGACTGTCGTGGAGTTTATTGTTAAACTGAGGTCAAACCGCTGTCTATAGGGAACGCCAAGGATACGGGGAGACTTTGGTATCGTTATGTTATACCACAGTCCGTCCGTGTGGAGGGAATTTGATTATATATGGATGTTTAACTGGGCAGTTAGATTCGCCGTTTATTGCAATTTCTTCCAAAATGCGATCAGAATGTACGTGAGCTATACACACATGGGTATATTCTAAGGTGCAAGCACGAACACGGACATGCTGAGAGCCCGTCGAAGTCATCTGTGCGTCTCTTCAGTAAAAATCCGCAACATGCAATTAAAATGACAATATAAATTCCTATATCGTTGGTGGGAAAAAAACACAAATTCTGATAGATAGAAGCGTGTTTAGGTTTGGACGCTATGTGTGTCGCGGTGGGGATCAATTTACGTGCAGATGACAGATGTCTGGGACGTAAGTCACTGTGATGTAGAAAGTTACGTATACCGGACTGACTCAATCTTTCCACAATTAACTCGTAATAAGTCGGAAACATCCCACGATGGACTTTGAAATTGTCGAGCTTTGCCTGGGCATACCAAATTTGTAAAAAATAATGTTTGTATTATATAATTTCGTTAACATGATTTTCAACACTACAACGCAGGGCTGCGGTACGTGTTATGTAACCAACAGAGAGGACACACTCTGCATAAAATGCAGACAATGAACCAGAGTAAGCGTATAGCGTGTATTATTCCAGAAAGGGGATTAGCAGAGGATTTATAAAGAAGTGTGAAATCCCCCTATTGATTCGTCTGACACCTAGAACAATATGGCGTGGCGGTAGCTGGCAGTGGTCTGAAGTTACGTTAGACGATGCTCACAGCTGTACAAAATGTACACGCACCGGCACTTCATGGACGTACGTAATTTGCACGTAACTTGCTAAAAGAAAACTTTCACTTTTACAGTCATGTTAACATGTAGAATTTATAATATAATATCGATTGCATAGTTGCAGGAAGAATAAAAAAACTAAAATATAGAAATAATCTTAATATAAATAACTCGAATATAAATAAACAAATAAATAAATAAAAGATTTGTATATAATTCAATTTACATGCGTATACGGCAATAGCTGGCCTCCGCACATATTTAAAGAATAATATACTGTTCAACGTCAGTGCAGTAATTGTAATAATAATTGTCCAAGTATAACATGGTGCAAACATAAGACATTATTATTAGTTGTTAGTGCAAACGTATGTTAAAATTTCGAACATGGACGTGCTTGAGTTGAATGGGGAGACGAAGGCAACAGTCGCAAATCTCAACCAATTTCTTTTAGTTGACTAAACTATAAGTGACTGGGATATGTCACATAAGCGCACTTCTACACAGTTCCAACTAACATTTCAAGTTCACTTATATGTACATTAGGAAGAATATATGCACATTGCAAAGATCGTCAGGGATGATACTAACAAATCAATTCAGCAGTTATCACGTGACTTGTGTCCGGTTTAGCGGAAATGGCTACTACCTGTTTAGCTGGTAGTCCTTACGATTTCCTCGACGGTAACAAATATGCATTTATTTATTTTGTTTATTTTTTTATTATTAATATATAAATTTTGTCATTTTTAAAGACATTCCATGCTGATGCAGTATACTACTTGTAAAATATTGTGTAATATCGTACAACTGGTCCGTAATTGATTCACGATATGTGGGTACAAGCTCAGACCAAGACTAATATATCACTGGTCTGCAATTAATTACCTGTATGCCGGCATTTAATTAAGACTCCAATACCCCCCCCCCCATATGAAGACACAATGACTTACTGATAACAAACTCACATTATACCGGCCCAGTTCGGTCAATTACTGGTCCACACGTGTACCCCATATCGAACCACAGTACTACCGTTATACAATTGATTCACCGTATGTCGACACACAGCAGACTATTACTGGTCTATAATGAAGACACTCAATGTCGAACCAGTGTCAGTACTGATCAAAAATTGATTCAATCTTGCTGGTAGCATAATGATGACACACACAATGTCGGATCAGTGTCACTTATTCATATTGAAAACACTCATATTAGTCAAGTTTAATATTGACAATGCAGGACTAAAAGTTAACTTAGCCTATCACATCTCTTGATGTATGTATCCTCGGGGGCGGACATCCGGGCATTTTCACCGCCTGGCAACCCGCGGCGGTGAAAACAAAGGCCCAAAACTCGCAGAAAACGGTACTTTGGGATGATTGTTGAGACTCCTCTGAACAGTGTAATAAGATTAGCCCTACGTGTGTAACATATATAAATTTGGTTGTTCGGGATTACTTCAAAGTTGAGTTTGTGTTGTTTTCTCGAATTTTCACCGGCTCGACCGGCGTTCCACAGCAGCGCGCACAGAACCCATAGAAATGCATGTACAGTGGTGCGCGTCGTAGCAACGTGGAACGTCTGTGACGTAGCTCCGCCCCCGAGGATACGGAAATACTAGTATTTTCAACTTTGTTTATCATTTTCATATAACAATCTTTTCATATGTTAACATTGTTGTCTATGGAGTTTCAATTAGTGGTATGAGCCCTGAATAGTTCATCGTGGATGCACGCCCTCACAGACCAGTGTAGGACCAGTACATAGTGGAGGTACAATACTGATCATTTTATGTCAGTCCAAAATAGTTAAAACAAAATGGTTAACCATTGAGGTACGCAACGCCAGTCTCGTGTAGCACTGGACCATGCTGTAAGTACCCCAAGTAGGTCTAGTACAAGTCCCTGGTGGAGACACTCATGACACTTCAGTGTAGTATTGGCCGACCGTAAAATCACCAACTGTTAGTCTTGTGCAGCACTGGTCAGTATAGTGGCGACACTCTACGTCAGTTCAGCTTGGTACTGTTCCATAAACGAGAGACTCCATGTATCTCCAACGTGAATCTCATATGTATTTAAGGGTTAGTTATGACAGTCCAGGAAGACGACAGTTGTCCATATTTAGAACTGTTAGCCTCATTTGTATGGGAAGAGATGTTTGTAGTTTTATGTTGCTTTTCGCCATGCTCTCATGCAAATTGAAAACTTGAAAACAGTCTCTAAATATGTTTTCCAACCCAGTGCAAACAAGTTCTGACTTTTTATTTTTATTTATCTCCAGACTCAATTCTTGGTATAAGTTGTCATACAAAAAAATATGCTTAGAAAAGTAATTGGTTTCATTCAAGAAAAACATGTTTTTGTTCACTTTGACGTCATTCACAAAAAAACGACTTTTATTATCATTACCGATATTTAAAAAAAAAACGACCGATTAACCTGTATATTCTCAATTCAAATTCTACATATACTACTCATTTTAATATTATTCAGTGGCGTATTACATGTAATCAACAAAATTACTGTGATTTTTTCGATATTAGATAAGAAAACTTTAGCTAAAATGACGAAAAGTGAAATTAATTTAAACAGTTGGTGTTAGATGCTATTAGCAAAAACATACATAAATTGAATAAATATAATAAACACGTGATTGCTCAATATTTTCAAACCGTTCTCCCATACATATTTCAGTGTGTCATTTATTGTACTGAACGTAATCCTAAACGCTACACCATTCTTATCCGTGGATTATTATCAATATCAATTCATGGATTACACTGTTAAGTTAAATTCATTCACATCTTAATCGTCTTTATAAACCCTACGTTGTCATGGTAAATTTATATTTTGTTCTTTTAAATTTATTTCAGAATCTCTCCATGGTTACCGCTATAGAATCTGATAGAATAAGTATGCGGCGGCACAGGCTGGTGGTCTCCGTGCCGTTACTTGCAAAGGACATTAAGCGGCTCTTTTTAAATAAGAACCCATCACCAATTAAAAATCAGAAGAGTCTTAGAAACATAAATTAACGTGTTGTGTTATGCATTCATGATAACTGTCCATCCCGCTTATCTAAGAAACAGATGTCCCTCTTCAGTGTCGCATCCGTCCAGTATGAATGCAGACATTGTAACACGCAGTACAATTTACTTATGGGACATATGTACTATACACAAACCACAATATGTCCAATCGCCCGATGTAATATAATCATTTATGTGTGAATTTGAATCGTTAACGAGGAAACAAACAGATTGGAAATAATACCACGCCTTATACCTAGTAACTAGGTCACGTCATGGCAACGCGCATGACGTTGCGCCGTTTTTTAGTCCGGTCATCGTTTAAAATCATCATCGGTACAAATCGGAGTGGGCGAATCAAATTGCAATCACATTCATCAATTCATTATCGGTTAAGTGGTACTAAGTGTTTCCATAGCAACAGTTGATATGAAGGCACCTGTGAGCTGACATCAAAGTCTGGTCCGCTGCACCAGTATTAGAGCTAAATGAAGTCGACGAAATATGGTCATTCCAGATGTTTCCTGTATAAAATAGATCTATAACACACGAAATTATTTTTTTACAAAACGGATTCATTCACAAATTAAATCGTTGTATTTTACATGAGTTCACATCTCGATACCTTTTTCTCTGTCAAAATAACAAGAAATCTCACTTTTAGAGAGAGGAGATAATGCAACACAGGTAACTACTCCAGCCATTTTATAAACAAAATTATACGACATTTGTTGAAAATAATGTAGTAACTCCATTGCTTTATCCGTTGACAGTGGTGTCTCCCGCCTAAATAATTAGATCCAGTGGTTTCAATGATTGAACACAACTCAATTAAGAATCATCTTTCAAATAAATAAATGTATGTATCGGCTCACTGCCTGAAGAATTCGAAAGTTACGCATTAAACCGACTGTAGATGGCGCTGTTCGTCGTGAACTTGAATTTAGTACACTTTCCGTTTTTATCTAGTGACAATGAAATATTGATGACCATGCAGGCGAAATACGTAGGACGAAACATACCATCATTCTAAAAAATACCACTTTCCCGAATTACTTCCGACAAGCCGTTAGGTCTAATCCAGCCCACTCACAGTATTTGTAAAATCATTATTGAATATCTGATACTAAATCTACTGAAATATTGGTTTGCCGTTATGTCCACACTTACTCCATTTCAATTAATGGTGTAGTTTGTGTGTTTAAGATTATATTTCCTTTTACAACTCATATCACCGCACTTAGAGAGTAAATGTCATTGTTGACGAGTTCACTTCTCTGGGCATTTATTCGTTGAACACGTAAACGGATAGAACTATAAACACATTAGTGACTAGTAAAGCGGAACGATGTCTGACCCCGTGTTCTGAGATGGGATTATCGGAGACTATCCTTTCTGGTTGGTTTTAATTTGTAATGTGGTTAAGAAGACGTCCTTTCTACGATTTGGATAGTCATTTTGCTAGAAGAATAATGAGACGGCTGTTACCAGAACAATAATGGCAAACACTTATCAAACCTACACGTAGGTAAAAAGCATTTGGCCTAACATTTTCGAAAAGCACTTGTAGTTGAGTGTAGACTGTGTTTGTAATAGCATATCCACTGTTATTCTTGTTGCCAAAAAATACACTTCATAAAATATAAATGAGCATTTTGTTTTACATTATTATTTCCATCATTTCTAAAATGGTCGCTGTGAAGAACACTTACGATGGTAAAGACTTTCCGATTTCCACATTGTACAGTACCTATAGCAACTAAAATCCTACAGTATACTGGTATATTAAAGTTACGACTCATACACGAGTTGTTGAACACGCTACCTCAGACCACTAATAAACAGCCTGGGAATGCGGGTATTTATTTTGATCCAACGTGTGTCTCGAGCCTACTTTTGCGATGACTTTTTAATCTTATAAACAACTAGGGGAGATAAGAAAATGTCGACGAAATAACGCGATAACGCACGAAGGTCAAACCGAAGTTTCATATTTTCCTTAAGTTAGTGATTCTCGCAGGCTCACATACATTCATAAAACAGGTCCGGGTAAAAATAAAACAGAAAGTATAAAATTCAGTTGCAGATCAATTTACTAAATACCAGTGGAAATAAATCAGATGAAAGTGAATAATAAGCGTTCTCTCGACACGACGTTGCTACACACATGTACAAAATCAAAACATCTCGTCAGAATTATTTTGAAACCGTTATATTGATTTTACTTCGATTTAGTTTACTGGTACAGTTTTTACCCTGATGTATCTTAGTTTCAAGGACTGTTTAATACATGATCGGAGAAATATAAGAACATAAGACCAGCTTTGTTGTATACATGGCGACGTGAACTAGGGTATAGTGGTATGAGAAAATGGAGAAAACAGCACTTTTGTGAATCTGAGCGTAGGCACGGTTATCTCTTGTTTTAATCCTCGCAGTCAATTATATTAACGCTAAATAAATAAATCAAAACCATGCCATGGACAGAAGGTGTAAATTTTCGTTTGTATTACAGTTTAACGGTGTTTTTTGCTCGACTTGGCTTGGTAATAACCATTGTCTAAAGGTGTTTGTAATGGACAAACATAGAAACTAATCCTCATTAACACCTACTTGAGCTTTTTGTAGCTGTATTTGACAAGCTGAATACTACTAATATGTGCACGTGTTATAAAACGAGAAAAACACGCAAGGTCACGGCAACCATGTTGACGTACAAAGTTACTGAGCAATATATATAATAGCATATTGGTTTATATATTAGATTTTATTCCTTTTTGTGTTTTAAAGTGTACCACTTTCCAAATTTCCGAAACACGTTCTGCTTCGCGACCTTCTAACGCTCTTTTAATGTATACCCGATATATTAACATCAAAATAACATAGTGGTAGATTGGGGCATTGATATTCCATTGCGGTGACGAATTGACAAAATTTAAAGACGTCTCTGAAATAGAAATGAACAGCATTATACATATTGGTGATAAATAATCGGAGATAACGTGAACAATGACGCAATACATCGTTCTTCTCACGTTGTGCACGTGAACAATGAAGCTTAAGTGACAGAGTTGTACGATGCGTAAAATGAAACTAGTTGTTACTAGTCTGAAACTCATTAAATTCAACCATCGAACTAGCTTCTTATGATAATGCTGACAAAGCCATGAGTGATACCCAAACAAAAGTAAACACGCGAGTATACAAGAATATATCTGACGTTTTGAGAAGTTCATGACCAAGTCTCTATCCACTTGCAATTAATAACTCTGGATAAGCATTGACAGTTGTAATTACGCTATGACACGTAATTATGATCGATCACTTTCTAACTATAGCTGATACACTCTACTATCAAGAGGCTAACAATAAAATCACTTAAAATTCTCTAATGAATCGTCGGTTTATACACATACACGTACATTTTCACACAATAGAAAACGGAATTTCAACGATAAAAGTGCAGCCATTGTTATTTATATATCAATTATACGTTATAACATTAACTATAAAGAAAAGTACGAGAGGAGCAGTAGGTATTGTGTTCCTATTATAGATCTATCTTATCTGCTAATTAGTAAAGCGTCGACCATTTAAGACAAATTACAGTCAATAAAGCTCTGTCAGTTAATATTTGTATAAGGCATGTTTTAAGTTGTCCCTATATACCATACCATGTCTCTTATGGCTAACTATTTTGGTGAACGTTACCATCTGCTGTGTGTGTTTCGACATGATGTCGTGTTAAACTGTGAATGTTGAAAGTTAAGTGAGGCACACGCCAAAGTGACAGTAAAACGTGTTATACGTCAACATATAATTGCGATCTCGTTTCCCCCCCCCCCTTTGCAGAAATAGACGAATATAATAAATGATAATTTTCAAGTATAGGATAGAAACCCGGCTGAAAACAAACATAGAGGCGAAGCCGAGTTGTTTTCGTCCGGATTTCTATGCTATTAACTGACTACCATCCTAAATTTAAGCTTGAAGGTTGTGGCATGACAGTTAAATAAAAATAATCAGATGGAAATATAAATGGATAAATGAAATTATAGTGATGAATGACAATGACAAAAATAAAATGAAAATAGCAGTTAAAATATACTGTAAAACATGTCTTTTTTTAGCGAATTTAGCGAGAGAACTGATTCGCCAATTCAAGATGTCGCTAATGACTTTATTATAAATTCAAAACGGCCAAGGCTTGGGTATTTGTATATAATCCGGAACATAAAAATCTGGGGCGCTTCCTAATTACACTTGACAGTTTTTCTTTGTTTTTATGGAGGTGATAATTGCGCATTTGTTTTAGCATGCGACAGACAAATATTTTGAAAACAGGAAATCAACAATGACAAGAGAGATTCGCTAAATCAACATTTCGCTATTACGTGATGTTAACACAATTTGCTAAAATTGCATGTCGCTTTTTCAACATGTTTTACAGTAATAATAAAACTGACCCACTATCAACGGTAATGTAATTAGTCAAGTATAATTGCGAACACAAATTAATCACCAGCAAAATATAACTTTATCGCATATGGCCATGAAATAAACACCTACATACGATCATCTGCTACCAAGTTCAATAATTAGGGTCAAACACCAATGTCTGTATCAATTATATAACTTTACTCTTTTCATGTATTCAAGTTGAACTCAGAATAAACAGCTATCTACCTATCTTGACCCGGTTGTCTATGTGTGAAAATAAACCCCAAATTGAAAACTGTATCATACCATAAATCAAAGTTAGTTCAAATATTGTGACACTATTTAAAACGAGGAAGTCGTCACCTGCGCATGCGTCAGGTGGTCATAGCGTGTCATTGTTTACAAACAAGCGTCTACCCATGAGCCTTTGCGTTCTTAGCGTGTGTTGTTATCGTCACTCGGGACTCCCACGCGTACGCAGGTGACGACCCTCCCGCTTTGATAAAAATCTCGGTGATATGATTGGTTCATACAAGTAGATAAACTAGGTAATGTAATGCAGTAATTAGGAAGATATACATGTTAGTTGACTTAGTTCTACGGTTATAACACAATATCAAAGCAAATTCAAAAAGTGTAGATTGCAGAATAGCAGGAAGTAGCACAGAATCTCTTCGTCAGTTCATTTTTTCCCCGAGAACAATCTCTCTATGTAAGTTCGCGTTGATTGTCATGTCATGGATATGGCATGCCAAAATGAATAGTTATGAATATAATACTAAGTCACCCAAACGAATATTGAATACAATGGCGTTTTGAGCGTTTAGCCCGAGCTAAGCGTTCACACACAATTCGTTAGCCCGTACTAAGGATTTGAACCGGGTCTTACAAACAGTAATAGGTAATCCGTGCGTTCACGCACGTTTTATTAGCACGGGCTAAAATATTGTTGACCTGTACGTGAACGCTACTTACGCTACGTTCACGCTCTGCCCAAATTTGTAATCATTTGTGTTTGTAGAGGGATTACAGCCGTTCGGTTCACGTTAGTCGGGACCCACTTGGGACTGACTCGGTTTGTGCCGAAATCACGCCCTCATTCGTCGATCTATTATTTTACTCAAACATGGAAAACGAGACACATATGATGATAGTAATATTTGCAGTTTTGCTATTTATCATCGTGCACGAAGAAACGGCAAAGAAGATTCGAAAATTACGTCGATGTAGCATTACAGGGAAAACACGCCTGCAGCAGTACATATCGTTATCGCTGATGGCGGTTTGCATTCATTTTATTCATTACTACAGCAACCGACCATATATAGCACTTCTCTCCATCGTCATGTCTAGTATGAATCACCATAGGGCGTGATTTCAGATCTTTCCGAGCGTTCAGGCAGCAAATCTTGGCAGGTGCCGAGTGTCGGTCCCGAGTATCGATCGGGACGGAGATTGAGTATTTTCCGCACGTGCCGACTGGAAGCTGGAAATGAACGCATGCGATAAACATGACTTTAAATTTGAGATATCTAATACCAGAGCTAGGAACAAATAAAAAATACTGAACTCAGGAGGCATCTGTATTAGTAATTAAAGGGCGGCAGTCGTCGTGTCGCGTCCTGTTGTATATGGGACTCATAGCGACGTATACAACGCGTGTAAAATACATTGTTTATTTAGACGAAATTCGAACACGCGCTGCGCGACGACCATCTCGCTTTAAAGTATATATAGATAGCGTTATATTTATTAGAGTATTTGCGGTCTTGAATTGATGACACCGCCCACTTGACACTAACACGGGTCCAGCTTGTAACGAGATGATATTTGTGTTTATCTCCTTCCCACCCTTTTCTTATATACAGACATATCTATACGAGTCAACCATATTGAAATGTAGAATGATTGTGTGACACAAGTTTTTAGAAAGACAGTATATCAAAAAGGCAATGATATTTCTCACTATGTTAAGAATTTGTGCAATATTTTAAAGTTGAGGTATTGGAATATTCAGTGATGCGAGCAGGTTTAAATTTTAATCGGATGAACGGGAGCAGAGACGTGTTGTAATCAAATTATTACCGCATATATTGCATTATACCGTCAAAACACTGAACATCTACATTTCAATCTGTATGACACGGTGCAATTACCGACCATGGTGACTGTGGAAGCTAAAACAGGAGGGTCGTCACCTGCGCACGCGTTGAAATTGAGTCCCAAGCGACGATAACAACACATGCTAAAAACGCAAAGGCTCATGGAAAGACGCTTTATTGTAAACAATGACACGCCATGGCCATCTGACGCATGCGCAGGTGACGACTTCCTCGCTTTAAGCATCAAGCTGTTGGCTCACATGCGATCATTCCATGATTGAATTAGGGTTGCACAATGCGTGCAATGAAATCTCGTGCGCTCCAAAATCGAATTAGTAAGAATAACTAAAATGTTGACGACTGCAATAGAAAACAAGTCAACCAGTAAATTTCTCTTTTATGTATCACAAATTAAATTGTGTAAATTTACCAGTTACGACGTTCAATGGTTATTAACATCGTGATCGATATCGTCAGAAAGAAAATAATTTGTTACAATGTTCTACACTCCTCTACTGATTTTCCACTTGAAAAACAGATGATTACTATATGCTTTACAGATAGTAAGTGAATCGTGAAGTAAATCAAACAAGAATTCGATCGAAGGACTACGTAGTTCAAATGATGAGTATTTTAACCACATGATGACGTCATATAGTAAAATCGGTCTATGAAAACAAAGTAACAAATTATAAATATTTCTACGACACAATAATTTCTTTGTTTCAATCACGTATATTCTCCATTGTGAGGTTATGTATATTTTCAATTATTCTTGAAAAAGAGTATTGGTATGCGATCTGAAATAAAAATACTTTAAACACGAAAGCCAGTTAGTTGCACACCAGTTACACGATTTAGAGCGTGCATAATTACGACTATCATCTCTCATGATATTTCTAGTACGGAAACCTGATTCGTGAGAGCCGGTCACGTGGAATGAAATCAATCAGGTTATGCAAATCACACCGGCATTCTACTCTGATGGTTCTGCACGTGAGACGAACTATCATGCCAACACACCTTGCTGGCCCGGCGCACTGCCGAATTTAGGGAAAATTTGCATATTGAAATGTTAAATGTTGAAAGTCCAAGCATAGTGAGCCCATGAGCTATAATAAACTGTACGCATAGCCTGTTTGATGCGGGGGGGGGGGGTCGTCTCGTATAAGGCTAGTTTTTATACACTATAGACCAGTATTTACCCCGTGCAGGCGAGGCATACCGTACAGTTATTATAGTATCTGTGGTCCAAGTATGGACGGGTTCAGCACAAACTCGAGCTCGGCAAACACAACGCAAAAAAGCACACAATTTAAATACCCGCATCCAGGTTGGCAGCGGGGTTGGCAGATGACATTTAAAGTATTCTCGCCAATAAATACGTTGTAATCAGGATAAATACAGTACTGTATGTGATGTGGTGCCAAACAGTTTCACGCCGCAAAGTGCTTGCCGCTAAGCTGACAGATATGTAAATCATCACTAGTTTTTGAAAATTAAACTTATGATAGAAAAAACAATTATTAACTGCCAACTGAAATGGGTAAACATAGAGTTGTTTCTCTAATGTGACAATTATTCACCTCGGCTTCGCCTCAGTTGCTAATTCACATCTGGGAGACAAATCTTCATGATATATCCCTCAGTTATAGTTAATAATTGCTATATAGTGTTACCATAATGCTTATTAACACCAGCGTGCACAAGTCAAGTTCAAATCCGCATAAGAACATACATTATTTATTTTTTTCAATTTCTAGTTCGAACAAAGTGTTCATTCATTCATTCACTACACAACTACACAACTTTAAATTAAGAATGCAAGTGGAATTATTGTTACAAATGCAGAATAATTTATACTGATATATTTTATTTTATTACAAACGGTTGATATGCTTGAATCGTGTGCGTGATATAATCACGTGATATGTGCGTGATGTAATCACGTCGCCAAGACGGATCAGCAACGTCTCGTCGCCAGTTGTCACTATTACATATGCAGTTGTCTCGTGTAACTATTTTATCGCCGAATTGTCTCTTACGTTCACCGGCTTGTTGTCTTGGGAAAACCGGCTTTCAGACAATTGTGTTATTCCCAGAATGCAATTAAAAATAACGTAATGTACAATTCAACATTTGTCAACAAGAATGTCAAACAATAATTACAACGTAGAGAAAATTATTAATATGATACAGATTTTATTGATTGACATACGACAAATCTTTAATTTTACAGTATGAACAGAATAATTGTTTGATAGAATTATTTGAGTGTACGTTTCACTTGTTATTGCATTATTAGTGCGATACGCAATGTCCTGTCTATAATTGACTTCGTGACGATTACATACAACATGGCATTCCAGACAAGTTGGTGCCCGTGGTAACACAGAAGAACCCCGGTCAAGGACATATTTTCAAAATATAAACGCATTAAACAGAAAAAAATGAGTTACAAATGAACAACTTACAAGATCGAATCGAATGTAGATATGACGATCAACAACGATGTAATAGACGGATACTGCAAATACATTTTAAATACTGTGGAATATTTTCGCTTTTTGGGCATTTTGTATGGAATTTATTTTCACTGATTTCTTATGAGTTTATTGTATATTCGCTGGATTTTATTTTCACGGAATCATCCCTTCAGCAAAAATAGCGAAAATAAATTCCAAGCGAAAATAAAGTATTCTACAGTACACAGACAGAATAAAGTTGATACTTGAGATTATATTTGAATCAACTGACAACTTAATGCAATTGCATTCATGTAATTTCATCCAACACGTAGGCGTCTTGTCGCTATATACGTATACCCTGTATATATATACTATCATCGTCTACTAATTATATATATAAATAATGTATATATAAAGATATATATATATATATATATATATATATATATATATATATATATATATATATATATATATATATATATAAGATAAGGTTAGTTAATCTGTATTAGTATGATGTCATCAACTCGGATTATACCATGACATGTTTTTAACATATTGCGTTTTTCTGAAAGATTAAATCAGGTATGTAATTTTGTATGGAATATTTGGATTATGGAAATAATCATCTGATAAAAGATGTTATTATTTTAATAACAAATTCACTGATGGGTCGTTGCGATAACACGTGATTATTCCAGCAATCAACCGCTAGCGTACGATAGATCAAACCCTCTATTGTAAGAAACTAAGAATAACATGACTTTAAATACTCTACGGAATTATCGTTTGAGAGACAGCGCACAATAAAAAATGAAATTCCAACGATAAAAGTGCAGCCATTGTTATTTATATATCAATTATACGTTATAACATTAAGTATAAAGAAAAGTACGAGAGGAGCAGTAGGTATTGTGTTCCTATTATAGATCTATCTTATCTGCTAATTAGTAAAGCGTCGACCATTTAAGACAAATTACAGTCAATAAAGCTCTGTCAGTTAATATTTGTATAAGGCGTGTTTTAAGTTGTCCCTATATACCACACCATGTCTCTTATGGCTAAGTATTTTGTTGAACGTTGCCATCTGCTGTGTGTGTTTCGACATGATGTCGTGTTAAACTGTGAGTGTTGAAAGTTAAGTGAGACACACGCCAAAGTGACAGTAAAACGTGTTATCCGTCAACGTTATCGTGTTCTCTTTTCGCTTCATTTCGGAATTCCGCGGTCGATCTTTTTAAAAATTGATAGGCGAAAAGCATATGAATATTATACACAATGTAGAGAAATAATAATATAACATAATATAATATTGTGTACTTGCCAGTATCCTGTTTGCTTCCTCTAGCAAGATTGTCGGTTACTCGGTTCCACTTTTTTTTGTTTTTGTTTTTTTTAAATAGTTGTTTTTTTCAATATTGGGATTAAACGTAGTACACCTATGATCTACTATGGTATTAGTGTACTAGTGTTCAACGATGCGATCTGTTGTGGGCTGTGTTATTAATAAACCACAGTAAAGGAAGTCTTAGTCTACAAATAACATGGTAGCATGTCTTCAAACACGTGAACAAAACGCGCGATCATTGTGAGATAAATAACATTAAACATTCAGCTGTCGTCTCACCAACAAACATTAAATTATTGTATTGGGGTTACAAAATAAAGGCGATTTAATCCTATGTGTTAATCATTATGTTTTATATTATTCATGCGATGACGTCATATAATGAATGCGGTGTTCGGAATCTGAGTGAGAAACATCTGACTTCGTTGTCCCTATATACCATGCCATTTCTCTTATGGTTAACTATTTTGGTGAACTTTATCATCTACTCTGTGTGTGTTTGACATGATGCCGTGTTAAACTGTGAATGTTGAAAGTTAAGTGAGACGTTTGATGGCGTTAGAAATCTTAAGATAAGGTCGAACTTAGCTGATTACACGAACTTTTCATATCCAAAATGTGTCGAAGGGGGATTTCAACGTCCATAAAATTCGTCCATTTATCTGGTGGGACAGAATGATATTTTAGGAAATATTGCAGTTTTTATAACACGACTAGCTATGTACTTGGATAAAAAAATAGACGACTTTATGACGAATACAACGATAAATATCACGTGATATTAAAATTCATAGGATTTTATTTCTATTACAATTTCTTGATCCAAAATATATTTGCCACGATATTCTGTTAATTTAATCCAAAATATCAATCCAATCCAAAATATGTTGAAATAAAGTGGACACAAGAAAAAGTATTTGAATAGCGATACACGTTGTAAGAATTGAGTTGTATTCTCCCCTTTTCATGACAAACTTGGTCTGTTAAAATTAAAGTTGAATAATATTGTAATATTGTGAATTAGGAGTACGAAGATTGACTTGAAATTCGGGGCTGACATTCGGAGCTAATGTTCTTATTCATTGACACACGCCGACTTCAGATTAGCTTCAAATCACAATGTATCAAAATCCAATCAGAGATTAAATTGAAACGAAAATAGATAAATGTATCACTTATAAGGGATAAAGTCAGATAATAACCAGTTTAAGAGTTAAACATCAAGCTGTCGTCTCACCAACGACCAATTTCTGATTGAGTTATGTTAGTAAAATGAAAACAAGAATTAAATCACGTGCGTTCCACAATTGAATCAGTAAAAATAAAGCAAATATTGAAGGATATAATAGAAAGGCCGTCAACCGGTAAATTTGTCTTTTATATGTCACAAATTATATTGTGGAAATTAACCAGTTACAACGTTGAATAATTATTAATTTTGAAATCGCTATCTACCAAAGGATAATAGTTTTAACAGTGTATTACGAACCCCAAAGGACTCTAAAACTATTTATTGACAATTTCTAGTTAACAATTGAATAAAAACACTTCGAAATAGCTTTTCGCTGGATGGTAAATATAACCAAAGTGTGTCACATCTACAAACGGTTTTGATGAGCAGATACACTGACTTAATGTTTAATAATAAATATTTGTATAACAATGTGACTTTAAACCACGTGATCATTTGTCGAACCGTGTGATGTGATTATCACTCTATAACGTGCGACATTTCACATGAATATAGTTTTGACGTTTAGTCTGAAATTACATTTGCTGGTACGGTACGGGAAACGTCATCGTTTGTTGCGTGTTCAGAAATCGCCGGCGTGCAGCGATACCGTTTTGATTGCAGCGAAACAAGAACATTTCAGACTGGGATAACAGCAGTTAATGGAATGGTGCAGCGACACTAGCTTGTAATAACATCGACTGAATGTTCATCTTTGATATTATATCGATAGGAGTGCAAAATGTTCGTCAATTGTCGATTAAGTGTGCGTTTGTTCATCAACGGCTTCGACGCCATGCTTATTAGCATAAATAATCATCCCATTCGTAAGCAGAATAGGATGAAATTACCGTGACGATTTTTATGTCTTTTCACTCAAAGCTGTTCACATACAAAAAAGGTTACCAGCTTTTATCACTTTATCGTATAGTTCGTACACTTGTGACGTCACGAGCTGTATTATTCGTGGATAATACTAGCATACCACGCCAACCGTGACGACCAGATCTACAAACAAGTAATATCAGGTGACAACCTCATAAACTTATAATTTATAGTTTTCAACATTTTCATCACAGGGATGAAGCTTATCACATGGTTGCCAATTGTGGACACCATGGGCAATATGGTAAACCATGTATTCTGATTTCTGATTTCGCCCTCTAGCGGTGGGTTACTGAGTGTAGAACGAAACGATAGAATCGGCCATTGAGGGGAGTATTATAATTTTTGTACTAGTATATCTGTTCTATTTTTATAGAAGAACCTTCCCAAATAAAAGAAAATTCTAAAATTTAAAAATATAAGAGGTAGTCACTAAACCATGTACTTTCACACTCAAGCAAGAGAATAGACATGTTGGTGAACTAGCCTTGCACTGTGAGTGTTTTATTGTTTACACTAAAGTTTTTTTCACAAATAAAAAAATTAAAAAAAAAGAACTGCAGACCACACTTCTTTATATGTATTAGTGGGCAAGCCATGTTTCCACATACAAAAATACACATAATATATTTAATTTATTTTATTTAAAAAAAAATATTTTAGAGGCATAACAATACAACGACTAGATTTGGTGTCACAGTTTGCTCCCAATTCATACTGGAATATTGCCAGCAATAATTAATAAAGCTTGTTCAGAAAACCATTTATTCTCGACATCATATTCAATGGCTAGTTCTCAGGATCTACAACAGTAAATAAATAAACAGAAATCATTTTGATGCGTGGTTTTTAGACGACACTGCCATATCGCACAGATATTCAACACCACCATATCGAATTTGGATTTGGCCATACCATTTCAAGCTGTAGGGTGTCTAAACAATGACTCAACAAACAATAAACACATCTTCCACCCACCACACAAATTTTAGCCACAATTGAACAACCAAGAAAGCAACAAATATCAGGCTGCATCATGAAAACAACGAGATACCGCATTACAACCAGTCATTACAAACATGAAATCCTCCACCCCTCCCAGTACACCCTACAGCATTAATGGTTCCTATACTCATTTGCATCTATGTACAAGAAGCTTAGCCAATAAATGCACCTGACTCATCAAACTTTTGACCAACCACTCATTTTAAATATTGTTGAGTGAGGGCGCTATTTACTAATGAGAGGAATCTTTTAAATAAATTAAACAGATATAGATCATTGAATATCATGTTTTTGAAAAATGCGAAACAATTATTTTTAAATATATAACAGAATATGTTTAAACAGTTAATATAATATGAACGTGTGGATTTACAATGTTAATTCATTGCTCCATTTTTTCAGGTAACACTACAAGGCAGGGGGTGCTATGAGGGCGCTGTGTTACTTAATTACACACTGTGTATTATACACGACACCACGTGTGCATATTTGGCTCATACGACGTTGCTGTATTAGATAGAATTAACTTGCATGTTTAAAGTAGACATTATAAACACGTATTACAAGAATTTTATAAATACATTTCACTAATTGTTTTCAGTAGTGGTAATTCCGCAATGCTTTAGTCTTTGAGACGCATCCCTGATAATCACGTGATTATACCAACCGCTGCAGTCATTGGCTGATCGCATGTTTAGTCGGCCAGAGTTTTATTATGGAGTTTGTAAGATTTTGTAAGCGGGGGGTGGATAGTGAGGGGTTACTTCAGCTGACCGTTTTGATGAATAAAACTGTTCTATCTCAAAGTATGTTCCTTTTGGTCGAACCTGGTATCTCCACAGTGTAAGAACATGGAGGTCAGGGGCGGATACAGGATTTTTTATGGGGGGGTCCAAACTTTAAAATCGCCAGACAAAGTTAATGAATTGTTTATATTATACAAAAACAAATTGAATCCATTTTTCAACGAGGGGGGAGGGTCCGGACCCCAAGAACCCCCATCTAGACGCAATGATCCCGGGACCCGCCGTAGGCGACAGTATTTTCATTCGAGGTCAATTTTGGATCACCAGGTCATTCCTAAACGCGTAATTAGGACTGAGTCAAGAATCAATTTTGAGTGCCAGAAATCATCCAAAGACGTTTATTTGGGTATAATTTGCGCTGTCAAGACAAAGTTCAGGCTAATAAAATAAGATTGACGACGTTTTCTCATGAGAAAAAAGTGAATTATTTGTTGAAAAAGGCGGAGAAAAATTGAAAGGCAGAAATCGTGACGTTGACTCTACGCATGCAATGCAGCGTCATGGAAATTGTCTACAGTACACGTACACGCATCTTTCGATGACGTGATTATTTTACCAGCCAGCCCAGGACGCCGTACAGAAATTGTACTAAGGTAAAAATTTTAATATATTCTTAACAATTGCTTTACCTCTAAAACTCTGCACACCATGCTATGATCATTCAGTGTTTTGTACTAAACGTTTCATCGCTTAGCAAAGCCAATTTTCAGGATTTATTGGCACATGATGTCATGAATCAGAGAAACTAATGACCAAAAATAAATATTGCATCGTATATAAATGATGACAGCGATTTACTAGGCCTATGGCCTGTGAACTCATATGATGTGTGTGCACGGTGCGACTAGTAACAATTACCTAACCTACCGGTCCTTCACGGCCACAGTTGTCGCTATGCATCTCAATAAAATAGCATCTAAAACCAATTAAGGCCGATATGTGTAAATACTTGTACATTAATAGTCTAGTCTATGCAACCAGCAATAATGACATGCAAGAATGGCATTGGCAAAATGATGACCTCGGATGTAGCCATGTCTAGGGGCAAGGGTATGATTTATAGTCTTTGCCCATTAATGTAATGTTATAATGTATATGAAGTATGTGATCATGATTAATCTTCATGATCATTTGTGACCACACCATTGATTATTCGGCATAGGCTACCACACACTATAATATTGAGCAGAAAGTCATGTAAGAAATTGCATTTGATTCACCACATTCGCATGGCTGACTGTATTCATTCTTACTTTTTCATGATCATTGTTTGGCTCACTACAAGTTTCTTGTGATTTAGGTGGATTTTTGTCACATGCAAGAAACAGCAAGAGCTGCAATGTGTACATCAGGGGGCTTTTATCATGCTTGTGATGTTGCTACTGTAGGTAAATGGCCACAGCAGGAATGTACATAACTGTCATTTATTAGGCAGACACTGATAGGGGCTAATTCCTTGTGCTCACTACATACACATGTACATCAGTGAAGGTTTTTCTGTTGCCAGCTGCCATTTTCAGTTCATGCCACTCACCTCAACCTTAAACAATGACATGTGTTGTCATTTGTTATTAATTTTATTTTCATGGAAATGAGTTACCTTTTTCTAAAATAAACAAAATTTGATAGTAATATCATCATGTAAAAAAAAATTGTTTAAAATGATTGTATTTGATATAGACTGAACATGTTGGGGAAAAAATAAATCTAAAATAATAAAATATCTGCCTAACTACCCAATAGTTTTTACTCTAATACTGGAAACACCAAATTTGTTTTTCATTGGCCTCATAATGGTTTGAGATCTTTTTAACATGGTCCACATAAATAATGCGGGATGAACTGGTATTCTGTACAAACAGGTCCATGCATTTACATTCTATGTTTCTGGTTTGATGATGACTCATTTACAGCCCTGTCATTGGTGATACAAGAAGTTTACTCCTTATAGCATGTGTGTGGACTGTCTTATGCAAATCAACAATGCTGTTTTTGCACATGGTCAATTCACTCCGGTTATATGTCAGATGACACATTACCATTGCCATGCGATAAATTCATTACTTTTACCAGTTCTATCAGTCTGATGGAATTGATATCATCATTGATAACTCTATGAAGTACAATTACATTCCATATAGTCTCTTTGCACCTACTTTATTTCTTATTCATTCTGAATGGACAGTTGGATGAACATACAATAGCCTAAAAGTAAGGGGGTATATTTGTACAACACCCTGTAACTTTGCATGATATGGGTCTATAATACTGTCTTGTAAACAGTTAACTACTGGATTTGTACAGTTTATTGTTGCTGCACATATACTTATTGAAAACAACAAGATATAGTATTTTCGGCATTATGACTACTACATGTACCAAATTGGTCGGTGGTGATACCTATCATTTGGGTCTTCCGTCGACACTTATCTGCTTTTGCACCATGAGTCGTTCCATGCACATCATACCAGATTTAATCATGACACTCCGTTTACAACACTAATTTACCTCATTACAATGTGCATAACCTGTGTTTTCATTGAGAGGATGCTTGAATGCACGGTAGTGCTTTCAGCATCCTCTCACTAGTTATTTACAATGTGCCTCAAGATTTAATTTATGGAAAGTCCAATCATATCCAAAGCATTTCAACAATGTTCTTCCTATTGAACATTCCTCTACTCAACACCTTACTCAAATCATTCATTACAATATATAATCCTTACCACTTGTTTTTTTATTTTCTTCCAGGCGAGATAATTCAACCATCACCTGTATCTCCTATTGGTTCAACTTTTTACTTTATTCTTACTCGAATTTTTTTGTAAACTTGTTGTATATTGATGGTTAAGATAACAAATAAAAACTTTATTTTTTCCTTGTTCATTACAGACGTTTATTCTATTCACACTATTTTACATGGTTGTCTTCCAACTAGTCATGCTGAGTGATGTCTAATAGCAGCTGGCCAAATTACAATCGAGTGGTGGGTGGGTCACAGTCAAGTACAAATCAGCCATTCACTGCCAAAGAACAAATATAATCATTCTTTCCGATCAAGTACTTTAACCTCCCCCTCTTGATTCATATGACATAACCAAAAGACGTAAGACATCACCTACTTCCTATAACACACAACACCATATTCACGTAATTGTTCATACATGTATACATTGTCACAGCAAAATCAATTACATAAATTTACCAACAGCTCCAGCAAATCATCTGCCCATATTAACTATAGCCTCTTTTGTAATCCCTCTAATACTTATATTTTGTGTTTCAATTACATAATGTTAGTCCAAAAATGTCAGCTTCTATTATTTGAACACAATCCTATTATCAAGGTCACGTTTGTATTGCGCTGGTCCCGCTAACTCTGGATCCACCACTGGAGGTAAACAGTGGTAAATGGTAAATTTCTCACACACTACGCTACTAGTTCGTATCAGCTTCAATTTGATTTGTAGTAGTAGGCAAGATCATCGTATTTCCTCATGATTTAATTTCTGTATAATTAGACAATGTTCTCTAAACGCATTCATTTCACCACAGATCACCAGACTGTTGTTTCACTCACCGATATATATAAGGATGCAAGTTATGATACATTATAATGATTTTAATTAGTAACAGTATTTAACTTTTCGGCGGATGGGCGTTTGATATGTGACGTGTACAAAGTCGTGGTGTAGTGTAGTGTAGTGGTGACCGCAACGTCGAAGTGCGTTCTGTACACTTGGAATTTGAACGTACGTTGACGACTTCACAATTGGCATGCACTGTGTGGTATAATTGTTATGCCATGGATGCCAGTGATTTAGTTATTTTGTACATGGCCGCTTGCCTATGGTGTTCACTTTGCTTGCGAACTGCAAATCAGTCATAAACTTAAAGCGGCAATATCTGTGGGTTTGAACATTTTTCTTAAATATAACCGCATAAAGATGACCAACTCTTAGCGAAATAATGTTTTAGACACAAATGCACACAGGTTAATATCACATAAAATGCGATGTGAAAACTAAGGGTCGAGTAATCATCATTTTGTTGAAATCTGGGTCGGTCACGTGGTGTGGACCGTAGTTAATTATTACGCACTACTGTTACACGATGCACATTATTATGGAAATGACACAAAACATATTAACCTCTCAAGATGGCAACGTATTTGACATTCCACCCTGGGAACCCGGTAAGTTTTCATCTTGTACCGTGATCCCTGAGGTTCGCTTGACAAAATTATATTTCAATTGATGGCGCCCCTCGTCGGTCGTGGTCGTGGGAGCTAGAGTGAATTGGAACCTTAACGGTACGGGAGAGCAGACACAGAAGTCATCACAAATTGTTTTATTTCAATTTCGAATCTAATAATATCTGACAAATGAGGATATTATATGAACCCCAATTAGGTATTAAACACTCTACATCCGGCAATGTCCCTTGTTCTCCTGTGTTTTTGATGACTGTTAACGCCATATGCTTGTTTCGAGTCAAGCAGCAAGTTATCAGAAACCATTATCGTGAATAGTGTACAAAGATGACGTGATAGTACTGGTCTATAATGATGCAAACAAACGTCAGTTTCTTGGTGTAGTACCTGTCCGCTATGGACCAGTACTACACTAGACTGACATGGAGTGTCTCCGCTATGAACCATTACTAGACCAGACTGACATAGAGTGTCCATTGTTGACCAGTACTACACTGGACTGACATGAAGTGTCTCCGCTATGAACCATTACTAGACTAGACTGACAGAGTGTCCATCGTTGACCAGTACTACACTAGACTGACATGGAGTGTCTATATTATGGACCAGTACTACACTGGACTGACATGGAGTGTCTCCTTTATGGACCAGTTAGTACTACTCTAGACTGACATGGAGTGTCTTCAGTATGGACCAGTACTACACTAGACCATCTTCGCCAGCCAAGGAACATTTGTGTCGGGTCACCCCTCCAAACTAACCCTTGTCAGACTGAACCACTACAGTGTGTATTTAATGGACGCCCTTAACGACAAGGAGGGGAGATGCGACAAAAATAAACAGCCAATCAGCTATCTTGTATCAAAATACAGTAGAGCGGGTCTTCTTAAAATGGCGACCCAAGCAGAACAGACCACGCAGTTTTTCAAGATATACTTAGTATAGCCATGCAATTGAGGCATTACTAGCTGAAAATAGATGAGTTTATTGCAACGAGAACAGGGTGTAACAAATCACGAAATTTGTGCAACAGTTCAACTCTTGAATGATCAGTCGAGCAGAGAGTTTCTTTCAGAGTTGACAGTTTCATTACTTTGTTAAAACATTGTCGACATAAATATTCGTCACTTTGCTGACGAAGTATGCCCAAAACAGCCTGCAACTTTGGCATAAAACGCTGCGGAAAACTAGGTGAACAAATGCAACACCGGGTTTTGGGGTTTGGCAAACAACATAAACACACTCTACACACACGGTTACTAGAAGAATTATGGACCTCTACTGCTAACGGACAGCAAATACACAGCTGAACAAGGAAATTGTCGGAAAACTAAATTGTCAGTTGTTAATTATTTATAGTTTCAATCTGTGTCAGCTCGACCCTACGTGTTACAATGGTGGCGTTTTGTTGTTTATTGTTGATAATGATTCCTGCTTCTGTAAGAAACATGTTCCTCCTGGTTGCCAAGTCTGTCCAGTATCGGTGTAGGCATCGTCAGATGTGACAAACTAATTTACTTAGAATAAATTCGAAATTTCAACAGAAAAAAAACAACAAAATTGCATATTACGCCGAACCCACACCTAGAAACAGGTCGCATCGTTTAACATTATCATCGGTACAAACCTGAGTGCTCGTATCAAATAACATTTAATTCATCAATTTATTGTCATTTAAGTAAGACGAGTGTGTTTTCATAGCATTGGTTGCTGTGAAGGCATCCTTTAGTTTTCACTCCAAGAAACCGTCAAAATGTGCATTATCCAGCATAAAAACGAGTTATAAATACTTAAAACACACACAATCAGTTGCAAATCATCAAACTGTTGACTGGTAATTTCCCACTACAAAACCACTTGTCCGGATCATCGCTCTCTATTTCATGAAATCGTTATTGAGTGTATGATACTAAATCTATTGAAAGATCAGTTCGTCGTATTGTTCACACTTCTCCAATAATGACATGGATTGTGCCAGTGTGTTTAAGATTATATTTCCCTTTACAATCTACATTAACACACTCATAGAGTAAATGCCAGTTTACTTAGTAAGCGTTTAATAATTGACCGTGTAAACGGATAGAAGTCTTAAAGCATTACTGTATGACACCTTGTTAGGAGATGTGATGTGTTTTAGTTGCTAGAAATGGACACGTGGGATAAACAGTATTTCAAATTCGAGACTCTCTCATAAAAGGCTCGGAACCAAAACTACTGCACTCGTTTAATAAATCTGATATTGTAGGCTAACTTGTGAAATATTCCCTTATATGCGGAGGCGCAAAAGGTATCTGTATTAGTAATTACAAGTATATATAGATAACCTTTCTGAACGACTATAACTCATACATATTGAAATGTAAAAAGCAACATTCGTCCTGACTATAATGTTATTAATTTGTGGTACGTGTAAGGGGCACGATATTTTATTAGATTCTGTGTAAATGAAAATATAAAAAAATGGCAAATTTGAAAACGTAAGTTGGTCGGAGAAGTCAGTTGGAAAGGACGCATAAATACACTTAAATTCTAAAAATCTAGAAAGGTAATTTTTCTGAAAAACCAGGTCGACTCGGAGTATACTTCGTTAGACCAGGTCGACTCGGAGTATACTTCGTTAGACCAGGTCGTCATTACATTTCTCCCAATGTTCATTGTCTGAAATTCAATTATATTTAAAGCACGCCCTCTATCAGTGGTACACTTCTACACATAGTCATATACATCACATGCAAATGAGGTTTTGGAATATTCAACGATGGTAATTATTATTAACCAGGGTTCATTTGAATCCGACAAACAAGGACAAATATGTGATGTAAACAGATTATTACCGCATATAGTGCAATATAACGACAGAAATAATAACATCTACATTTCAATCTGTATCACACGGAGCAATTACTGTCATGAATTTGTTTTTGCTATCTGTTGACCGACTTAATTAGCTGATTATTAGCGAATTGCTGTGTTATGTCTGTCATCGTTTAGGCCTATTTGAAGTTTTGGACGGAACTTGGCTCAGTGATTTGGAACTAATTACCAGATAACCGCCGCTTTTTAGACTACTCATTCTGACAGTTTATATCCATAGTTATTAATGTAGTGAACGATTAATCAAAAGATATGACGTATTCAGTACTTAGTGTGATTGGCTTTATGATTGAAGGTTACGCCCTAGAGTCTTTTTACTGCTTTGTAATTGGTTAGAGTTGTGAAAATGAATAAAGAGAGCTTGAGTTGGTCTTGAGGAGCACAGCACGATAGACGCAGTTGATAGTCCAGTCTTGGGCGAGTCTTGGTTCAGCCTTGCGAGAGTCTTGGGGACTTTTTCCCCAGGGCGCTGTGTCTTATAGAGTGCTCAATTGACCGACTAAGACGAGAGCTGAAACGTATTTCGTTGTGTGTGTCTTATTTGACTGTAAAGTATAAGTGACTTCCCCGATCCCGTACCTCAAGGGGACGAGATAGAGAGACGAGACGAGATTCCACCCTGGACAGTGTGGAGAACCCGAGAGGAAGAGAATTTTACCCCGTGATACGTGAGTGGAGATCCCGGGCAGGTGTTTAACACACATTGACATCCTGTGAAGAAAAGTGAAATGGCGAAGAGGTGTCATTCTTGTGAACCGAACTAACTGGCTCGTCCACAGAGACGAAACCGCGCTTGACGACTAACACCGTTAACAGTATGGCACCGATGAACGACGCTGAAGAGATGAAGACTTCTGAACCCCTTATGAAGGATGAGTATCGTATAGGACTGAATAATTAATAATTGAGCGACATTAAAGACAGGAAGAAGAGAAAGAACGACCCGGACTAACGCGACAAGAGAAGAGACGCTTATAGACTTTGATTAGAACTTTAGCTATCTGTGTATTGCTTAGAGAACTGCTCGCTGGACACTGTAACTGACACTGTGTAACTCAAGACGTTGAACTCTTTTCCACAACCCTAACCCTATTGCTCAGTAATGTAATGTATTGCTTGCTTTTCCTATCGTTTTTACCGTTTTTTTTGTGATGTTGAATTGTATGTTATGTAAGCGCCCAGATTTTTGTTTTGAACTGATATTTGGTGACGTTCGAGGTCCTTTATAACGATTTAAGCGCGCCTCAGTGGACAAGTATTTGCAACCCAGTGTTATGAGTTTTGTGAAGTTTTATGGTGTTTTAATGAGTTAATGAGTAAGGATTATGATGGGGAAAGTAATGCCCCAATGAGTTTTTCAGAGTTTTGAGATTTGTCGATGTACAGAGATATCGACGTTTTAAGAGTTGTTGTTGTTTATGTGTTGTTTCCGGAATACTTCTGACGCTTTTTGAGTTTAGAGCACCTTCAGTGTAACGTTTTTTAATGTCTTTTTGGGATGAGAGGTGGTACGCTTATATGCGTATTGTTTGGTAACGCAAGCTTTTGTTTATGATTGACAGGATTATATGTAACTCAGTAGTTTCTATCGTTTTGCCTTTTTTCCCGTCTTTTTGCCAGAGGAGTAATGTGTTATGATAACTTTGTCTTTGCATTCGGTTTCCACGCCGTATGACTTTTGTTTAGATTAACGACTTTTGAGTTCAGTTGAAGTTTATAAGCGTATGTGACAAGAGTTTGATTAATAGCTTTTTTATTCATTGTTTATTAGTTACCGCTTTGCAATGCTTTAACCGAGAGACGCATCCCTGGTAATCACGTGATCATGATGTCGACTGCAGCGATTGGCTGATCGCTTGGTTACACCGCCACGCCTTAGTTTTTTTGACCTTTTGATATAGAGTTTGTAACCTTAGTAAAGGAGACAGTGCAGCGAAGGGTTACCTCAGTGGACCGTTTGAGAAAAGTGAGTCGATTGGTAGCCTTTCCCTTGTTTTTTTGATTTATAACCGTTGATATTTGAAACTTTATAACCATTGTATTTAGACTTTATAATCATTGTACTTAATTAGTGTGTTTTACTCTTTTTGATTTATTCCTTTTCTTAGTATTGTATTTAACCCTATGACGATGAGTGGCTGACGGTATCTTTGATTTATGAACGTGTTATGCCGGGAGGCACAATCTCAGTTTGGGTGAAGGGATGTGTCATGAATTTGTTTTTGCTATCTGTTGACCGACTTAATTAGCTGATTATTAGCGAATTGCTGTGTTATGTCTGTCATCGTTCAGGTCTATTTGAAGTTTTGGACGGAACTTGGCTCAGTGATTTGGAACTAATTACCAGATAACCGCCGCTATTCTGACAGTTGGTTTCCATAGTTATTAATGTAGTGAACGATTAATCAAAAGATATGACGTATTCAGTACTTAGTGTGATTGGCTTTATGATTGAAGGTTACGCTCTAGAGTCTTTTTACTGCATTGTAATTGGTTAGAGTTTTGAAAATGAATAAAGAGAGTTTGAGTTGGTCTTGAAGAGCACAGCACGATAGACGCAGTCGAGAGTCCAATCTTGGGCGAGTCTTGGTTCAGCCTTGCGAGAGTCTTGGGGACTTTTTCCCCAGGGCGCTGTGTCTTATAGAGTGCTCGATTGACCGACTAAGACGAGAGCTGAAACGTATTTCGTTGTGTGTGTCTTATTTGACTGTAAAGTTAAAGTGACTTCCCCGATCCCGTACCTCAAGGGGACGAGATAGAGAGACGAGACGAGATTCCCCCCTGGACAGTGTGGAGAACCCGAGAGGAAAAGAATATTACCCGTGATATTACCATCATGGTGGCTGTGGATGTTAGACATCAAACTGTTGGCTCACATACGATCATTCCATGATTGAATTAGAGTTGCAAAATGTGTGCAATGAAATCTCGTGCGCTTCGAAATCGAATCAGTAAGAATAACTAAAATGTTGACGACTGCAATAGAAAACAATTCAACCAGTAAATTTCTCTTTTATGTATCACAAATTAAATTGTGTAAATTTACCAGTTACGACGTTCAATGGTTATTAACATCGTGATCGATATCGTCAGAAAGAAAATAATTTGTTACAATGTTCTACACTTCTCTACTGATTTTCCATTTGAAAAACAGATGATTACTACATGCTTTACAGATAGTAAGTGAATCGTGAAGTAAATCAAATAAGAATTCGACTGAGAAACATAGTTGAAATAATGAGTATTTACCTTACGATGATGCCATATAGTGAAAGCTGTGGATGAAAACAATCGAACAAGTTTAAAAATTGGGAATATGTCTATAATGTCTTTGTTTCAGATCGGTGTTTTTTGTCAAAGTATTAGAAGATGATCTGATATTAAATGGTTATAAACAATTAGCATGTGAATATAATATCACTTTTATATTTTCAAAACCAGTTCGTACAAGGTTTTCGTCATTTATTTCTCTTCAACTACACAAGGTTACCTTCAAGATGCTAGTGGAATTATTGTACAAACGCTGAATAATATATACTGATATATTTTGTCGTAATAATTTGTGTATGACGCGTTGCGTCATGACAGTTTATCAGGAAACGATTCCCCCGTACCCACAGTTAGTTGTCTCGACGAGTAAATGTCTCTTGCGTTGCTCGCCTTGTTGTCCTGGGGAAACCGGCCTTCAGACAATTGTCACGTGTTATTCCCAGAATGCAATTAAAAGTTACGTAATGTACATTTCACCAATTGTCAACAAGAATGTCAAATATTAAGTAATAGACATATGTGTGTACAAAACGAATTTCTATTTTTTTGATTGACGTGTTATGCGATATCACGTAAATATTCTTACAATACACAGCTCATGTACGATAGATCAAACACTCTACTGCTAGAATCTAAAAATAAAATGACTTTAAATATTCCATGGAATTACCGGTCGAGGGACATCACATAATAGAAGCTGAAATACCAACAATAAAAGTGTAGCCATAAACACTTATATACATGTCGTCTAAAATCATATGTTATGTACCATGCCTGGCAACGATTTATACTTAAACAATCTTACATGTTTTGTAAAGTTCATGGCCAAGTATCTATCCAATGTCAATACAGTAATCAATCACCCTTGATATGCATTAACAGATATTACCGCATTATTACACGTGATCAACCACTTTTAAACGATAGATACACTTTACTACCAAGAGGCTAACAATAAAATCACTAATTCACTAATGAATTGTCAGTTTATACAAATACACGTGCAATTTCACACAATAGAAAACGGAATTCCAACGATAAAAGTGCAGCCATTGTTATTTATATATCAATTATACGTTATAACATTAACTATAAAGAAAAGTACGAGAGGAGCAGTAGGTATTGTGTTCCTATTATAGATCTATCTTATCTGCTAATTAGTAAAGCGTCGACCATTTAAGACAAATTACAGTCAATAAAGCTCTGTTAGTAAATATTTGTATAAGGCATGTTTTTTTAAGTTTTCCCTATATACCATACCATGTCTCTTATGGCTAACTATTTTGGTGAACGTTGCCATCTGCTGTGTGTGTTTCGACATGATGTCGTGTTAAACTGTGAATGTTGAAAGTTAAGTAAGACGCACGTTTCAGTGACTGCAATGCGTGACAAAACAGTGTGATGGCGTAAATGGATATGAGCAATTGCATAACGTGCCCATGATAGTTTGATAATGTTGTAAACAAACTAAAAATAAAAGCAACTATCAGAGCCCCCGCGAACTAAATTTAAAATATGTTGAAACTAAATTAGTATTTTGACAAATTGAGTAGTGACCCACAATGTAACAGTTGTGTAGCGTTTTCCTTGTTTCGTTACATTATGGCTGAAATCACGCTTGGTTTTTTTTTAAATTAAGGTTAAACAGTGATATGTAAATTAGAAGTATTAAGACTGACTTCAATTTCAGTCACCTAATGATTCTTATTCATCTGTGTATGCCTATGTCAGCTTCTTCAGCTAGCTGCAAATCACAATGTATCAAAACCCAATCAGGTATTAAATTGAGAAGTGAATAGATAAATGTATCACTTATAAGGGATAAAGTCAGATAATAACCAGTTTAAGAGTTAAACATCAAGCTGTCGTCTCACCAACGACCAATTTCTGATTGAGTTATGTTAGTAAAATGAAAACAAGAATTAAATCACGTGCGTTCCACAATTGAATCAGTAAAAATAAAGCAAATATTGAAGGATATAATAGAAAGGCCGTCAACCGGTAAATTTGTCTTTTATATGTCACAAATTATATTGTGGAAATTAACCAGTTACAACGTTGAATAATTATTAATTTTGAAATCGCTATCTACCAAAGGATAATAGTTTTAACAGTGTATTACGAATCCCACGGGACTCGATGAACATACAATTTATTGACAATATTATTTGAATGAAGAATCACCAAATACTGAATAGTAATGACAAATAGTTTTGTAAACAGATACAATGACTCGACAGATAATATTCAATTATAATACGTGGCCATCTATTATAGAATCACGTTTACAGTTAATTTAAATCGACGATTGATACATGAAAATTATAACGTCATCAAACGATTGCGGTGCTAGTAATGATGAAATAGTTTCTGCTTATTTGTCATCCCGTTGTCACAAAGTGATTGTCATGTCTCCTATGCAACACCTCGTTACGTAAATGTGCCTGGCTGACTAGAGAAAGTTTCACGAATGATTAAAGCGGGAGGGTCGTCATCCGCGCACGCGCGGGAATTGAGTCCCAAGCGATAATAACAACACACGCTAAAACGCAAAGGTTCATGGGTAGACGCTTGTTTGTAAACATTGACACGCTATGGCCATCTGACACACGCGCAGGTGACGACTCCCACGCTTTAATAATGCACGAACGTCATTCATTCATTCACTGACGAATGAGACTTTGGGGGAACCTTGGTTAAGGTCCGCAGGTGCTTTTGTTCGACCGAGCCTTGTTGACGCCAGGATAGCGCATTACAATTACCATTTGATAGGGAGATGGCCACACAGCCTTGTCATGCAGTCCCAAACAGGAAATGACTTCTGTGGTAAAATGCACTATGTGTCAGCATTAGCACTTGCAATTTGCACTTCCAAAAAAAAGTCAGTAGAGACAACAGTGACATTCAATGTCGGAAATGTCGCCTGGCACAAAAACATTTAAAAACATATATATATATATATATTTCAACCCGCCCTCCTCGCCACAACCTCTCATTAAACGTTCCTATTCATATGTATATGTATGACGATATCCAAAGTGTATTTGACTATTAAATTAAATGAAGACTAATTGGAATGACGCCCGATAATTTGTCTCATGGACGATATAGCACAACACTTCTAGAGCAAAATGCATTGTTGACAAGTTCACTTCTGTGATTACTCGTCGAACAAGTAAACTTAATATATATGAATAAAATAGTTCTAGGCAAAGCGGAGCAATGCCTTTTCCCCAGTGTTCAGAGATGGGATTATGTCGTGATTTTATCGGAGACTGCTCTTTCTGGTTGGTTTTGGTTTACATGCAATGTGGTCAAGAAGTTAACGTAATAGATACGTATTAATAGTGAAAGGATGTTAATAATACGGATTGGCCATGCTTAGTACGGTTTTATTTAAATAATGGCGTGATTGTTTGGACAATCTCATCTTTTATAGACATTCAAATCGTCTCTAAATCTAGTGATAAATAATCATGGTAATCATGTTGACGTACAAAGCATGTCACTGCCCAACTAATCGGGTTACCAGGCCAAACAACATGATGTTGGAACATTAGTGATAGAAATTATATTGGTTGATTGGGGGTATTGTTAATACATAGCGATGCCGAATTAACTAAAGAAGTCTCTGAAATAGAAATGAACATCATTATAGTAATGCATCATGAATACTTTGCGATAACATGACCCTCAAGAGGCAGAGGTATGTCCTCAACATGGTACTAGATATAACGACAGTCACTTGGCCTCGTTTCTACATACACATACGACAAAATAAAGTAGATATGTTCAATGTCACGCCATAAAGAGTTGTAATTTGATAATTGTAACTGTACTACGGTCTGACATCACTGACGCGTCATAACATTTTTTCTGTGATTTAGACCAACAATTGTAAGTGACGTCCATTTTGTTATTTCAAAACAAACAAGTAAGCCTCTATGAAGCACTGCGATGCAATATATTCAGACCAATATTGGTATGAAACAACACATGTGTGTGTGTGTGTGTGTGTGTGTGAAGGAATATGTTTGAATGGGTTTTAGAAGTTCATGGCCAAGTCTCCACCCACTGGCAATTAATTACACTGAATATTCATTAACATGTATAATCACATTATGACACGTGACTGTGATAGTCATCAACCACTTTCTCTTGACTGCCAAAAGGCTAACAATAAAATCGCTTAAAATTCTTCAATTAATTGTCGGTATATACAATTACACGTACAATTTCACACAATAGAAAACGGAATTTCAGCGAAAAAAAGTGCGGCCACTTTTATTTACTTATCTTTTCTGCTAATTAGTTAAGCGTCGACCATTTAAAGCAATTTACATCAATAAAGCTCTGTCAGTTAATATTTGTATAAGGCATGTTTTAAGTTGTCCCTATATACTATACCATGTCTCTTATGGCTAAGTATTTTGGTGAACGTTACCATCTGCTGCGTGTGGGTCGACATAATGTCGTGTTAAACTGTGAGTGTTGAAAGTTAAGTGAGACACACGCCAAAGTGACAGTAAAACGTGTTACAAGTAATAACATAATCTCGATATCTGTTTGCTTCTATTTATGAAATCCACAGTCGACCAACATAAGAATGATAAACACGATGTCACCGATATCACTTTTCTAACTCAGCACTACGTTTAATATAACTTGTTTAGGCACAGTTAATATATATATTGATAAATTATATAACAATTTAAAGGTACAATTCGACCTTCAAATGAAACTAACACGGCTCCAGCATTTTATGTTAGTTTTGCTCAGAGCTTGACATCATCTGTTCTGTAGGTCCACTTTCTATGTCTGATATAAGTTTTAAAAAATAATCCATACAATTTCTAAGTTTTAGCCCGCGTCATCAATAACTATACAAAATTGTTTTATACAATTAAGACCCAAATATATGATAACTTCTGTAACACAATAAACACTGAGATATTGAAAACAAATCAATAGTGTCATATAACGTGTGCGCACCGCGTAAGCGGTAGCATAATTTAGTGTTGTTGTAAATTAATATATGTATTAGAAACACGTTAAGATGGTGTGAGTTCACTAAAAGTTAACCGACGGGTCTACTAAGATTTTAGAATATTCAACGTGGTGACTTTAAAGTGACAATATCTGTGATTTTGAACATTTTTATGTTTAAATATAACCACATAGAAATGACAAAATCTCATGGATGGAATTATTGTTGTAGACACAAATTCAAAAACATAAAATGTGATGTAAAAACTAGTCACCGTCGTTGAAATTAGTCACGTGATTGAAGCAGAAGAAAATTATGACGCACGATAAACACTATTATGGAAAGTGGCACATAAAATCATCAGTGAGAGGCTGTCTATTGTGTGACATAGTTGACATTAATTCGCCTATCGTAATCCTTGAGTTTGAAAAACCTGTAAAGTTGGTACGCTAGAATAGATGAGCGCAACCCCAGCGGCCTTTTTTTAAACTTGCAAGTGATTTAATGTACAAAGTCGGTATATAGCAAATATACTATGATTTCAGTGTCCACATGTTGTCGGTGGTTGTTACAAATTGATACTGAAGACACAAGGTAATGTTATTAAATTGTTATTTTCCACTTAAAGGACGCAGAGCGTGTTCGAATTTCAGTAAATAAACAATGTATTTTACACGCGCTTTGCATGTCGCTGTAAGTCCCATATCGAACAGGACGCGACACGACGACAATCACCCTTTAAAGCATACTTCACTACAATGAATGAATGAATGAATGAATGAATGAATGAATGAATGTATGAATGAATGAATTAATGAATGAATGAATGAATGAATAAATAAATGAATGAAGTAACCTTAAATGTGAAAGCTAGTTGATTTCACGCCAGTAAACAGTGTGAACTGAGCAGTAAATACGAGTATATAATGTGGAATTTAATCCTCGATTACAAACACCAACAGTTAAGAAAAATCCAATCAATACTGTTATTCCCAGAATGCAATTGCAGGTTAACGGAATAACGTTCTGTACATTTCAGTTATTGTCAACAAGGATGTCGAATACCAATTACATACAGTTCAGTATATCCTGAAAATGAATCAATAACAGTATATACAAATGATGTCAAAAAGTAATTTTGAGCCAGGTATATTGATTGATATTCGATAATTTGTTTGATATGTTTACAGTTTGTAAAATAGAATTACATGCGCGCGCATTTTTATGAAATGTTTCATGTATAATTAACTTACTGATTAATGCTATATAATTTGTCATCCCAGACTGGACAGTGTCTATAGTAAGTCAGAAGACCTCGATGTAATATTTCAAAAACGCACTAAATAGAAAATATTAAGTTACAACATATCGGATTTCCAGTGTGAGAAGTTAATTCCCAGTCTGGAATCGTGATAGCTGAAATGCAGTTTCGTTATTTCAATTCAACGAAAAACTGGCGTATATGTTGGCATCAAAGATAGTGCCGAAATTAACACTGTATTGACCATGTGTCATAAATTTGTTTTCGCGTATCTGTTGACCGACTTAATTAGCTGATTATTAGCGAATTTCTGTGTTATGTCTGTCATCGTTTAGGCCTATTTGAAGTTTTGGACGGAACTTGGCTCAGTGATTTGGAACTAATTACGAGATAACCGTCGCGATTCTGACAGTTTATATCCATAGTTATTAATGTAGTGAACGATTAATCAAAAGATATGACGTATTCAGTACTTAGTTTGATTGGCTTTATGATTGAAGGTTACGCCCTAGAGTCTTTTTACTGTTTTGTAATTGGTTAGAGTTTTGAAAATGAATAAAGAGAGTTTGAGTTGGTCTTGGCAAGTACTCCACGATAGACGCAGTCCTGAGCAGTCGAGAGTCCAGTCCAGGGGCGAGCCTTGAGGTAATCCAGTCTTGGGCGAGTCTTGGTTCAGCCTTGTGAGAGTCTTGGGGACTTTTCCCCAGGGCGCTGTGTCTTATAGAGTGCTTCAAAAGATCGACTAAGACGAGAGTTGAAACGTATTTCGTTGTGTGTGCCTTATTTGACTGTAAAGTTAAAGTGACTTTCCCGATCCCGTACCTCAAGGGGACAAGATATAGAGACGAGACGAGATTTCCCCCTGGCAAGAGTGGAGAACCCGAGAGAAGAAAGATTTACCCCTGATACGTGAGTGGAGATCCCGGGCAGGTGTTTAACACACATTGACATCCTGTGAAGAAAAGTGAAATGGCGAAGGTGTGTCTTTCTTGCGAACCGAACTAACTGGCTCGATGGCAGAGACAAAACTGCGCTTGACGACTAACGGCTTTACCCGAACGACACCGATGTAAAACGCTGAAGAGATGAAGATTTCAGAACCCCTTCGGAAGGACGAATATCGTATAGGACTGTATAATTAAGAATTGAGCGACATTAAAGACAGGAAGAAGAAAAAGAACGACCCGGAATAACGCGACAACAGAAGAGACGCTTATAGACTTTGACTTTAGGTATCTGTGTATTGCTTAGAGAACCGCTGGTTGGACACTGTAACTGACACTGTGTAACCCAAGGACGTTGAACTCTTTTCACAATCCCTAACACTACTGCTCAGTAATGTAATGTATTGCTTGCTTTTCCTATCGTTTTTACCGTTTCTTTTAGTGATGTTGAATTGTATGTATGTAAGCGCCCAGATCTTTTTTTTGAAATGATATTTAGTGACGTGCGAGGTCCTTTATAACGATTTAAGCGCGCCTCAGTGGACAAGTATTTGCAACACAGTGTTTTGAGTTTTGTGAAGTTTATAGTGTTTTAATGAGTTTATGAGTACGGAATATGACGGGGAGAGTAATGCCCCCATGAGTTTTTCAGAGTTTTGAGATTTGTCGATGTACAGAGATACCGACGTTTTAAGAGTTGTTTTTGTTTATGTGCTGTTTTCCGGAATACTTCTGACGCTTTTTGAGTTGATAGCACCTTTGTAACGTTTTTTAATGTTATTTTGAAGTGAGTATGGTGCGCTTATATGCGTATTGTTTGATAACGCAAGCTTTTGTTCATGATTGACAGGATTATATGTAACTCAGTAGTTTCTATCGTTTTAGTCTTTTTCCCGTCTTTATTGCCAGAGGAGTAATGTGTTATGATAGCTTTGTCTTTGCATTCTGTTTCCACGCCGTATGACTTTTGTTTAGATTAACGACTTGTGAGTTCAGTTGAAGTTTATAAGCGTATATGACAGGAGTTTGATTAATAGCTTTTTATTCATTGTTTATTAGTTACTGCTTTGCAATGCTTTAACCGAGAGACGCATCCCTGGTAATCACGTGATCATGCTGTCGACTACAGCGATTGGCTGATTGCTTGGTTACACTGCCACGCCTTAGTTTTTCATTGTACTTAATTAGTGTGTTTTACTCTTTTTGATTTATTCCTTTTCTTAGTATTGTATTTAACCCTATGAAGATGAGTGGCTGACGGTATCTTTGATTTATGAACGTGTTATGCCGGGAGGCACAATCTCAGTTTGGGTGAAGGGATGTGTCATGAATTTGTTTTCGCGTATCTGTTGACCGACTTAATTAGCTGATTATTAGCGAATTGCTGTGTTATGTCTGTCATCGTTTAGGCCTATTTGAAGTTTTGGACGGAACTTGGCTCAGTGATTTGGAACTAATTACGAGATAACCGTCGCGATTCTGACAGTTTATATCCATAGTTATTAATGTAGTGAACGATTAATCAAAAGATATGACGTATTCAGTACTTAGTTTGATTGGCTTTATGATTGAAGGTTACGCCCTAGAGTCTTTTTACTGTTTTGTAATTGGTTAGAGTTTTGAAAATGAATAAAGAGAGTTTGAGTTGGTCTTGGCAAGTACTCCACGATAGACGCAGTCCTGAGCAGTCGAGAGTCCAGTCCAGGGGCGAGCCTTGAGGCAGTCCAGTCTTGGGCGAGTCTTGGTTCAGCCTTGTGAGAGTCTTGGGGACTTTTCCCCAGGGCGCTGTGTCTTATAGAGTGCTCCAAAAGATCGACTAAGACGAGAGTTGAAACGTATTTCGTTGTGTGTGCCTTATTTGACTGTAAAGTTAAAGTGACTTTCCCGATCCCGTACCTCAAGGGGACGAGATATAGAGACGAGACGATATTTCCCCCTGGCAAGAGTGGAGAACCCGAGAGAAGAAAGATTTTCCCCGTGATACATGTATGGCGGTTTAGTGCGCGTGATGACGTCGGCAGTGTTTAAGCTGGTTCGACTTTGTCAAACTATCACTGGTTTTGCATATTCTCATTTGCATCATAAGGAGAGATGAATTTCGCCGTTCGTCACATCCAGGATTTATCTAGACAGAGATATGTTAGAAATATTAGTGATTATAACACGACTAACTAGGATACATTATAGTAATTAGAAACGATAAATACCACGTGACCATAGAACCGTGTTCATTCAAATTAGTATATATAAACCACATATAAATGTTACATATCGAACAATCTGTTTTCAAGTATGTTTGTGTGTCGTATCACGGGTGAATCTTCTCTCTCTGGGTTCTCCACACTTGTCAGGGGGGAATCTCGTCTCGTCTCTATATTTCGTCCCCTTGAGGTACGGGATCGGGAAAGTCACTTATACTTTACAGTCAAATGAGACACACACAACGGAATACGTTTCAGCTCTCGTCTTAGTCGATCAGTCGAGCACTCTATCAGACACAGCGCCCTGGGAAAAAGTCCCCAAGACTCTCGCAAGGCTGTCCCAAGACTCTCTTAGACTGCGTCAACACTCGCCCCAAGGCTCTCCAGGACTGCCCTCGACTCTCCAGGACTGGACTCGACTGCCCAGGACTGCGTCTATCGTGGAGTCTTTGCCAAGACCAACTCAAACTCTCTTTATTCATTTTCAAAACTCTAACCAATTACAATGCAGTAAAAAGACTCTAGGGCGTAACCTTCAATCATAAAGCCAATTATACTAAGTACTGAATACGTCATATCTTTTGATTAATCGTTCACTACATTAATAACTATGAATACCAACTGTCAGAATCGCGACGGTTATCTGGTAATTAGTTCCAAATCACTGAGCCAAGTTCCGTCCAAAACTTCAAATAGGCTTAAACGATGACAGACATAACACAGCAATTCAGCTAATAATCAGCTAATTAAGTCAGTCAACAGATACGCAAAAACAAATTCATGACAGTCAAGTGAACTCCGAATCGAAGGAACACGAAGGGTATATTTCCAACACACATGTTACGTATTCTTCATAAAGTATACAGGCTTAAAATTTGACACGATAATTTCATAGTAAAATAAAAAGAAGTAGCAAACAAATTGGAATTAGAATTCAAAAAAATGAAAAACAAATTGGGCACTAAAAAAGAATGTTAGTGCACTCGGAGAGTCCATTGCGATTAGTCTGTAGTATTTCTCTATCGGTAAATTTCTGCGTCAAGCCGCTGTAAATCACAATGTATCAAAATCCAATAAGGGATTAAATTGAAACGAAAATAGATAAATGTATCACTTATAAGAGATAAAGTCAGATAATAACCAGTTTAAGAGTTAAACATCAAGCTGTCGTCTCACCAACGACCAATCTTTGATTGAATTATGTTAGATAAATGAAAACAAGAATTAAATCACGTGCGTTCCACAATTGAATCAGTAAAAATAAAGCAAATATTGGATGGTAGAATGGAAATGCCGCCAACCGGAAATTTGGTTTGTTACGTCCCACAAAGTAAAGTGTGGAAATTAACCAGTTACAGCGTTGACTAATTATTTATTATTTTTAAAAATCGCTATCTATTGAAGTCTAACCGTTTGAATAATGTATTACAAATCTCAAAGGACGAAGAGAATATTTATTGATAATTGCTAGTTAACAATTGTAACTTTGTGTTAATGGTTTTAACAAATAGTTACAATAGCATTGCAATGTTGGATGACGTCACTGAAACAGAAATGAGCATTATTGTGGCTGATATTATCTAATAATAATTATAACACTGATAATAATTACATGAACCACATTGGACAGGGTAATATATGGCATTAAATGTTCACATAATATGTAAATGTTTAAACTGAAAAAAAAACAAATTTCAACTTCAGTTGAAATTGACATTGAAATAAATATGTTCAGCTATGTGAACTGTAATTTGACACTGATAATTCTACAGCAGTCTGACGTCACTAATACGTCACGTCTCTTGCTGTGTTTATATGAATACAAGTTTTGAGACATAGGATGTCTTCATTTTTATTGCAACATCGATATCGACAAATAAATGACACCTCCATCCCGACCGAATATCCAGAGAGTATGAGTCATTGCCGGGAGTTTATTTTCAAACTGTACAGGTTTTCGATCTAGATTTTTGCAGGTTTGCAGTCAATAACAATATTATTGAGAAGGTTGTAGGTATGAATACCGCAGCATTTATTAATGATGTAATATATTATACATACTCATTGCGATTATATAAACCACAATGATCAGGAGTGTATCCTACATAATGCAATATACAACATTAAGTATTCAGATAAAATGTAAATATTAGCATAATATAAAATTTGTATGTCCAGCGATGTGATGTCACTACGTACTATGAGAATTGTACCACAGCCTTGTGTCACTGGCACATTACATCACTATAATAATAATAATAATAATAATAATAATAATAATAATAATAATAATAATAATAATAATAATAATAATAATAATAATAATAATGTATTCAGTACTTCCGGTCTTATGTACAAAGAATGTTACAAAAATAATAAGTACAAGAAGTGCTAGTAAAAGTTACAAAAGAAAAGAAAAACACATTTTTTAAATACTATCTCGTATATTATATGCCTGTATTAAATAGCATGCTATGTTTCTCTGTAAATGTTTGTTATTTGTTTTCATTAAGTTATTAAATTTAATTTGATCTGGGTAAGTATATTAACATCACATCACTTGGTGTGTTTATATTAAAACAAACATAAAAATTCGAAAAGAAGTACGTGGAGATGTATGATATAATTTGTGATCATGAACAACACTTCATTATTGTAAACACAGCAATAACTCACCTAGAATATACATTAACAGATATAATCGCATTATGACACGTGACTGCGATAGTAACTAACCACTTTTAAACTATAGATACACTTTACTACCAAGAGGCTAACAATAAAATCACTAATTCTCTAATGAATTGTCGGTTTATACAAATACACGTGCAATTTCACACAATAGAAAACGGAAATTCCAACGCTGAAAGTGCAGCCATTGTTATTTATATATCAATTATACGTTATAACATTAAGTATAAAGAAAAGTACGAGAGGAGCAGTAGGTATTGTGTTCCTATTATAGATCTATCTTATCTGCTAATTAGTAAAGCGTCGACCATTTAAGACAAATTACAGTCAATAAAGCTCTGTCAGTTAATATTTGTATAAGGCATGTTTTAAGTTGTCCCTATATACCATACCATGCCTCTTATGGCTAACTATTTTGGTGAACGTTGCCATCTGCTGTGTGTGCATGATGTCGTGATAAACTGTGAGTGTTGGAAGTGTAAGTGGGGCGTGCGCTGCAGTTTCAGTAACACGTGACCACACAATGTTTGATGACGTATATTATCAGTATCGAACCATGCTGATAGCAAATCAGTTTTTATGTATTCTTCAGTGAATTACTGACAGCGGGAAAATGAATTGGCTTCGAGTTTCTGTTCAATCCTAACAAGAGAAACACAAGTACCGAGTTTTTCATATATGTGATATCGTGTTTTATAACCTGAACGCGTTGCAACCTGTTTCAAAATCAAGCATTCAAATTAGTACGAATCAGTTACACAGGTATGCGTGAATTTTGTGGCGACCGATTTCCAAATAATGCACATCTTTACGAATAATCGGCAGTGTCGAATAATATGGCTAGAAATTAATAATTCGTATAGGACAATGCCATCTCCTTCATCCGACAGCAAATCACAGCGTATCAATTGAGACGGAAATAGATAAATGTATCACTTATAAGGGATAAAGTCAGATAATAACCAGTTTAAGAGTTAAACATCAAGCTGTCGTCTCACCAACGACCAATTTCTGATTGAGTTATGTTAGTAAAATGAAAACAAGAATTAAATCACGTGCGTTCCACAATTGAATCAGTAAAAATAAAGCAAATATTGAAGGATGTAATAGAAAGGCCGTCAACCGGTAAATTTGTCTTTTATATGTCACAAATTATATTGTGGAAATTAACCATTTACAACGTTGAATAATTATTAATTTTACAATCGTTATGTGCTGGAGGGTGGTGTTTTTTTACAAATCTCAAAGCAATCAATTATTTATTGACAATTTCTCATTAACAAATTCAATAACGTAACATTATGTTTTGATTAACAGTGATTATGAGCTATGAGTGTCTTTTGTATAACAATAGAAAATTAAACAATATCTTAGTTTTAGTTACTTTTCATATTTATGAATCTATTCTACTGTATGTGATTTTCGAATTTATGTACTCAGGGCTTGATTCAGTTCGATTTGATATATTGTATTGTTGTTTTATTTGAAATTGTTATCATATTCGTATTATTGACGTCGTTGCTAGTCATGTAATATTATATGTTATAATATTCTTGAGAGGGGAGGCATGTCGCATACGACTTATTTACCACTTCCGTGTCACTGAGAATGTTTTAGAACCGTACTGTGTCTGGGTGGAATATTCTATATTTTTAGAGGTAATAGAACACTGTAGGAGGCAATAGAAGGTAATGGAACATTCTAGAAATTGGTAGTAAGTTCAAGACTCATTATGTATGCTGATGTAATGGTCTATTTATAGACAGTGCGGGTATATATAGGGGAGTTGTTCAGCACTGAGATCAGATCGGAGATCTCGTTGAATTGTATTGGAGTTTAAGTATCTAGTTATTGGAGTAGTGGAGTTTTACCGCGTTATTGTACTTGATGTTTGCAGAGTATAATAATACCAGTACCAGTTGAAACCTTATACGTTGGCTCCGTGTTCGTATTTTATCATCGCCGCCAGGGAAGTCTTTCTGTTACTGTTGCCATTTTGGTATTTGAACCATCACACCTGTACTATACCAATTACGGTAATATTACGTTGCGTGTGACATATCCGAATAATATGACGTAATCAACTGAAACGACAATGAATTAGCGAATTACTGTAGTTTATCTTGACAAGAAATGTCGAAGTTATATAAACGTAACATTCTCTAACACTAGTTCATTGTAACTGTACGCGTTTCGTAAAATATTAATTTAGGTTAGGACAAGGTCACAAAAAACGTAATCATAAACACAATAAGTTATTGAGAAATTACACGAAAATAAAAGAAACTATTCAATCAGAATATATGTTTGCATGCCGCTAACTGAAAATTGCAAAACAGTTTTTGAAATTTGCACTCCGTTCATTGTGCGAGAACTGTCGTCTGTCCGCCGTCTTTAATCGCGATAATCACGGTCGAGGTTGCGATTGTCATGTTTACCAATCACGATCAAAATTGAGCCTCGTCGTGATTGGTTGATCACAATCATGAATGGACGAATCAAAGGCGCCGGCGTGTTGTACTAGCCTAGTGCATAATGGAAATACTCCATGTCAGTCTAATGTAGTACAGGTCTGTAAGGCATATTATTAACTGTTATAGAGCAATGCGTCGCCGTTGTTTCCTTGTACGTCATCAGTCGAAATGAGTATTTGTTGTTAAATATTATAATAGCTGTTCTTGATATATATATTTTCTATTTTGTGGGCTATTACATCTTTATCTTTTGACGCTGGTACTTGGTGAGCTTCATCATATTTACCCGCAGTTTAATTTCCGTTCATTCAGCGTAGATATAGATGACCCAGTAATTGATTATAAATGGTTGCATAAAAGCCCGAATTACAGAAGATACTTCCCACATAAAGAACAGTATGGTACATCATGAAGCTGTTAGGAGAATTCGAAAGTTACGTAGGTAGTGATTGTTGATGGCGCTGTTTGAATATTGGCGCAGATCAATTTGGTAGGACGAGAAACATATCACTTTCCCAAAATAGCATTCTCCAACCTGAAAAACCATTAGATCAACTCCAGCTCATATTTAGCATTAGTATTTGAAAATAAAGAATCGCGCTAATGATACCACTTATATTTCATTTTATAATTTACATCAACGCACTTAGAGAGCGTGTTATTGTAGACGAGTTCACTCCAGTAAGCATCACTTGTTGAACACGTGAACTCATAGAAGACAAAATGTACTAGTGCCTGACAAACCGGAACAATATCTGACTACGTGGTCTGATACGTGCTACTTCCTGGCTGATACAAAATCTGTTGATTATAATATGAGTGTGAAATCCTCATGCAAATCATGCGCTAGGAAGTACTGGGTTGGAATACTAGTACGTATACTGCCCGCTATAGTTAGCGTGTAAATGTTCTTTCGCCCATGTCACTGTGTGGCTTAACGGCTTACGCTGCTAACAACAATAACGCCACAATTATTCATAAAATGAATAAAACTAATAATACATGCCACACTCGTTGTCATTTGCAAATTATTCTTTTAATAATTCGTTCAAAAAAGTGCCATAACTGTCTAAATTCTTGTGATAGAGGTTGACCGAAGGCAATGTATTGTAGAAATCGAAGTCAAGATTTGTTACCATAAACGGGAAAAAGAATCAGTCATATCATCACCAAATGAACACACCTGATAGAGGTTAACTTAAGGTATTTACATATCAATCCAAAAAACAGGCTATTTTCAAGTCATCCATGGCAAAGTTGATACAGAAAAGTTATGTGTGTTGAATATTAATGATGGTCAATCACCTATATAAATAACTCCTATCTGTCATCTTCAATGACATCAGAGCTACTTCACTACATCCACCACTAGACATTGTTTGTTAATTTATTTGTGATTTTACAGTCTTGATGATTGTTTACTGTGGACAGTTTTTACGTGTGTTGAATTTGATAAATTATAATGCTTACTTGTAATTAATTATAATTGATGAATTGCTACTGACCACCAAGAAAGCAAAACCAAATCCCAATACACCATGTTTCGTTTATCCGATATGTTGGTGAACCCATTGACCAATCAGGTGATCATTCCACAGTAGTATTACACGCAGTTGATATATTTCAATAGCATAATGACTTCACTGTACAAATGAAATAGAATTAAATTACAATATATTATAAAATTAAAAATATTTAACAATTACATAACAAACTTGAAAGATGACAGATATATCTAGTGTTATTATTATTGTTATTCCGGTACTGTAATATACACTTTTCAGTAAATGTTAACATACTGTAAAATAATAGTAAATACAAATTCAAACTATATTAGAAAACTACAACAAACTGCACATCACCATCTGACAATAAATTTCATGGCAAATTTTACCTGTATAATATTGTTATTGTCTGTATACAAATGATTGTCTAAGACAACTTACGTTTCTATCTACATTTATTCAGTGATTTCAATGGGCACCACATTCACAATATACAATACAGTACATTGTATTTCTTTACTTATACTTTACTTAAGTATAGACATTTTATAATAGTTTTATCCACAATAGCAACTGTATTCTTGTCAATGACTTTAAAATAATCAACATTATTATTTCCAGTATGAATTCGAGCACTCATTTGAAACTTCTCATTGTATTGGTATATACAAGACGAACTAGATATGTAGATGTTATCGTGTTCGTCAATATCAGCATCTAACGGCTTGTACTTTGACCCGTCTATATCAAAACAGTCACATGACTTAATGAAGACCAAATCTGCATCTAAATGGTGAACAAGCATATTGCCTTGATCGCACAAAACGACCTGACCAATACTATTCACCACCGGTGACCATGGATATTTTAATCCCACATTCACTGAATGCTGGGACGATGCTACATAATTTCCACTAATTGTATACTTGTTGACGCAATGACGATGACTTTGAACGTCTGTGATTATTAAGTGTTTTTGATCATTTGTCAGAGTGATATCCACGGGATTAAGACTGCTCTCTGCTCCAAAAGTGCTAATGAGATCCTCCTCTGTGCAGACCACGATTTGATTGTTGCCCTCGTCTGTGATGAAATATATTCCCTCACGTGATACTGCAACATCACAGGGTCGAAATGGATTTTCGAATTTCTTGAATTTCAGCACCTTTTTACTTGTGCCTTCCATTCCCACTATATATACGCAATTTCCGTCACAGTCCGCAACCACTAATTCCCCTTTATGATTAGTTGTCAGCCCCCGTGGTGCCTTAAATTCGACATCTCCCATTTTATGGACGTGTACTATTTCACGAGCAACTACCTCTACCACTATGAAATGAACAAGAAATATACACACCTATGAATGAGTATCGTATTTATATGTCAACATGTAATTATAATAAATAAAACAAATATTCACCACAAATGATAAAAACGTCCCCCCCCCACTCCGATGTAACAGTTAGTCATGGAGGCGCAGTCATGCTTAACACGTTACTCAAAGTGGGGGAAATCTTCTTGGGGTATAAAGGTGCTGGTAATTCCCAACATCATTGTAATAATATTAGTTTAAACCTCAATCTGAAAATATACCGTACCTTCACGAGTTCCACTTGGTAATTCATTATTCTGCAACAACAAAAAACGCTGATATTGTAATAATATCTACTACTAAGTTAATATCATAATGATGATTGCAAACCAGATAAATTAGACACGAATTGGATATTTATAATATATAGACTCAACTCATATAAATACACATATTTACCTTGCATGTGGTTTCCATGTGGGAAATATAATTTATAACATGTTCTGGTAACCTGACAATATCTATGTCTTCTCTTGTAACTGTCACTGCACTTCGATCAACCAGCTCGATTGGTTCCTTTTTAAATATCAATCGCCGACTTGTTTCCAAGTCTGTGTTAGATATGTCGGGATTAACAAAGTCACTGTACGTTCGTTCTTGTATGTGTTGTATTTTCTGTCCAGACATGATTACAGTTGATTTAATATCCAAATAGTGCATACGAATCTCCGAGTGACTTCCTTCAAAGCATTCCAGTCTGGCTTCGGAAAAATGCTGTTCCTCTGCATATGTCTCTGTAAACAAAATATAATCAAATAATTAGTAATTATGCCATATTGTACATTGTCATTGCCCCCAGTCTACTGCTGCATGTGGGTGGCATATTGTCTACTTTAAAGTACCATACAGTAATTTACTTAAATATATTGTCTCGAAGGTCTCCTTCCCAGATATGTTAATTAATGTGATTATAAATCATGGCAGCTCAATGCAATAAAGTAGTGTAAAGCCGCAGTTGAAATTCTACTAAGCTTCTAGTAAGTCACCTGCGCATGCGTCAGATGGACAAAGCGAGTCATTGTTTACATACAAGCGTCTACCCATGAGCCTTTGCATTGTAATCGTCGCTTGGGACTCCCGCGCGTGCGCAGGTGACGACCCTCCCGCTTTAACTTTGCGTGTACAAAAAAGTATTTAAACCAATGTCTAGTAGCGACTCTTCACAGATTTTGAAACGCTACAGTTTGAATTGACTTCAAAATTAGTAATTATGTTACCGACACCGTAAATATTAAATATGCTTCTAATCGGTGTTCAATGAATCACGACGATATACAATTATTGAATACGCATTCACAAATTATTCATATTATGTGGGATGTTCAGGAGTCTAGAATTGTTTACCTTTCAAGTATAATTCACTCTCACGCAATGACAAGTCGTCCACCGTGATGTCATAATTAGGAACAATGCTAAGCTGCGATTGGATGTCATCCATCTTGAGGACGTTTTTAATTTGCTCAATTAATTTTCCATTTTCCACATCTCTCTTGAAATTATCTAGGTCAACTACGCTCCAGCACTTCGCTCGTAGTTTGATGCTTGAAAACAGTATCCCATCAAAATCAAGATTGTACTTGTAAAACAACCTCTCAAAGTATCTTCGATTTTCACGCTTGCTAAGAACAGCTACAACTTCTCTATATAGCTCACGTTTATTTTTGTTATCAGTCATAATTATGCTAATAGCTACAAAGAAATACACAAATTTCAAACATTACAACTGAAGAACTTGATCGAACACAATTTCAAAATTAAACACATATTAAGTAAAAATAGATGTGCAAATATATGTTGGCACTCAAGTATTACACTTGTAATCAATCAGAGACACACTCTAAACGCAGATAAACCCATCTTACTAGCTAGATAAGCAATCATAGGAATGTGACCTGAGAACCAAGAGGTGAACGCACGATTTAATCTAGGCATGTCGCATTGTGTTTCCACTTTCAAAAACTTGCGCAGTCATATGCAATGTTGTCATGAATAAATGGGAAAGCACGACATTTCTGTTGTCAGTGCCAGTTATTAAAATCAGTCAAACATTTTAACTTATATAAATGTTTTTTTCCTTCGTCTTCAATCAAACTAGAATGTGATTTCGACAATTTAGTAGGCGATGTTGTGGTTTTAGAAAATCAAATCAAAGCTGTCAAATTATTGTCTCACCTATTCAAAAATGTGTTTGTATTTTGATTTAAAAGTTTAGATCCGCCTTATCTGAAAATTATTGAGATAGATCATGCCTCCGCCGGTGGATGCAAGCATTCTTTAGGTTGGCCATATATATGGATTGACAGGATTTATTTCAAATTTTCCCACCTAACTACAGTGCAGATGTGGCCAGCATATCAAGTTTGAACAAAGTTAGTCCGTACTCACGGCTCTCGGCCTCTCAATACTTTTAATTTTATTGGAACGACTTGAGAAAAATATTTTATGAACGTGTTTGTTAGACTTGAGCACTTGATGGACTTGAACGGTCAATAAACATCAAGACTCAGTAAAGTTGAACTTCCGTGACAAATTCCATGGAAACGATGGGAATACAATCATGCAGAGTAGAATGATATGTATCTGAGAAGTTTTCTCAAGGATTTGTAGGAGGAGACACTAGAGAGATAGTGTGACCTGTGCTGATTATAAGCGCTATCCTAGCTGGGAACGGATCGCCCACAGTGAAAGCCAAAGCTTTAAATTGAGTCTTTAGAACATCACTTTGGGATTTTCGGTCATGTCGGTGGGTTCTTGGTTTTGACGCTCAGACTGGTAAAAGACCAATGAAACAAAACCTACTAGCACAGACTCTTCTGCAGTTCTGGAGAAAGTATGAAAAGCTTTCCCGTCTTCTCTTCCCTGAAAATACATGTTAAATAGTATGTGATATATGACAATATATAAGTGATAGTCAATTACGACAGACACACACAACTAATTACGTGTCATTAATACTTCATACATCAGAAAAAAACAAATATTTGGGAAAGTAGTGACTTAATTTGGAAGAAAAAAGTCAAATAAATAACTACTCACCTTTATTCAGATTCTGCCATTGTATGGGTACATTCTGAGCCAAACGGTTTTCGCCACCTTTGTTTAACAGTTCTATTAACATATCAAATTTATTCTCAGATACAAACCCCCGATCAATTAACTGGAGAATAAAAGCTACTGGTTCTGTTATTTTCTCCAAATCTGCTTTCGGCATTCGACATAACTGCTTCATCCGAGTAAGGCTTTCTGAGGAAAAATTGATAGTAAAAGATAACACAATTATAGTGGTGGAATACATTTAAATTCTGACGACGTTCATATTTACCACAATCAAAATGAACGTCGTAGTATAATAACCGATTTGGATTAAACATTTTAAATTATCTCATTTGTAACTACTACATAACATATTGTATTGCATTACATAATCAGCCACACAGCTAATAATAAATGCAGGAAAGTCATTCACCTGCTTTAATATCTTTCCCAATTGTAACAGCAAGTTCCCTGAGCGGGTTTATCACACTGTCACTCATACTTCCTGACGAGAAATTGTCGTTTTCGTCATGTTCAGTGTTACCTGCAATTGTCAGGATTAAAAAAAATATTGACTTGTAATACGCTTTATTGTGCCTAATAAGTTGCTTTGTATTTGCGTTTCACAGTAGTACGGCTTAACTCTATAAAAATCATTTCTAAAATTAGCGCAGTTACTTATATACTCATGCGATATTTCTTTCTAAAACACATTGATCAACATAGTAGTTAAATATTTGCAATATGTGTGTAACTCTAGTTACCTTGGAAACATAATGGGATATTAGTCAACGATTTTAATTTAGCTGGATAAATGTCCACACTAGATAAAAAATGAATATTTGGCTCACTCATTATGTTGCACGCCGTATTCACCACGAGTTCTTCAAATTCGAAAACAGCATTATAACCAGATTTATTACCTATGTTGTGTCGGTCAGCTTCTGAATTATTGTTACCATTTACTTCATCTAAATAACATTAAATTATTAGTCGTAAACTACAATTATATAATTATGACTTTTTGAATAGAGTATATGAATATTCAATTGATAATTAAAAAGATTGAAATTTATAAATGGCCATAGATGGCAAGACAATAGTTACGTTGTAACTGATTAGTGAGAACGAACTTGCAGATAAATTAGATTTCGTCATAAAAAATTAAAAAGTGCATATAATGCATCTTACCTGCAATACGAGTATGCCCATGTGGTACACAGTGCTACAAAAACAACATATTCTATTTATTGACACTGGACTAGATGATGTGTTTTCGCTTACAATTGCCGAAAGAGCAGAAGCCATAAGATATTGACCTGTCTTTAAAAATTAAAAACTTCATAGAAAATTAGTATTAATGTATCAGTACTGCATTCTAACACTTATTCTAAAATATATGCAATACAACACACAAATAAGCAGACAATTCCTTTCATTTACATCTTTTGAACTGATCATGAGTAACTGTTACAGTCACAATTTTAACAAACAAAGAACAAGTCAATAAAGGAATAAAGATACATTGCAAAATACACGTGTTAATGTAATAAACAAACTAGTATTTCATTTTGATCCTAGAATCAAACAATACACTCAACACATAAAGTTTCCTTAATTTTACAGTTATCAACATTATTATTTTATTTGAATAGTTAAACGTATACTAGTCTCTTACCGTTATTGAGTTTTCTCTTGCTGTAACTTCGTCCGATGATTCGGTTAAGACGAGTGCATGTGTGTCGTCCTGTTGGAATTGAACATTAATATTCGTTGTGGGAATAGCCGGCACATCTGTCACAGGTTGTTCATATTTTAACTGTAACTGGCGTTCTAATTGCTGGATTTCATGCAGTTTCTTGTCTAATTGATTCTTCAATTTAATATTTTCTTTTAAGGCTAGATCTCGCTCTTTTTCGACTGCTGTCGACTGATTATTAGCTCTACGGTTTTCTGCTACTTGATCTTCTAACTGTTCTGTTATTTTCAATCGTGCTGACACCGCTTCGTCACGTTCCTTCTTTGTTTTATTTAAGTCATGTAATAATTGTTTGTTTTCGGTTGTTGACTGAATCTTATCTTTTTGCAATTCCTTGTTTTCAATTGTATGCTTATCTAACTGCTCTGTTATTTTCAATCGTGCTGATACTGCTTCGTCACGTTCCATTTCTGTTTGTTTTAAGTCGCCTAATGATTGATAGTATCGTTTTGCTAACTGTAGCCATTGGCACTCAATCTGTGACACCAGCTCGATACACGTACTATGTTTTAATTGTCGAGACGCTGCCTCTAAGTTAATATGCGCATCATTATTTTTATTTCGATTATTCCCAGCAACTACAGTCCTGGCCTCCGATCCTTGAATTTCTGTTGCTGCATGGTCCTGTCTATCTGCTTTGTAACACCCGCAAATGCCCTCCGTAAGATCACAGTCGTCTCGTAAGTGTTTGTCTAACTCATTGCTTGATCTGGTTGGCTCCTTATTAGTATCTTTAGCTAGATTTGAGTTTGAGTTTTGGCTGTTCAATGATGATTCATTGCACTTTGTTAGCAAAGTTTCGTCATGTTTTGTCATCTCTGGTGAATTATCTGTTTGTGATACTTGCGATTCAGTTATTTTCTGCTTACTTAATGACCGTGAGTGTTTGCGTTTAACTGCACTGTTCATTTCATCTACAGGTTCACACTTGTTACCGCCTCCTGGAATATACAACGATGAACAAATCAGTTTTATACATTTTTATAAATTAAACAAACTTATTGTATGTCAGGAAAATCTAGAAAATTGAATAAATGTGGCGTATGGCAATAATAGCAAGCCATGGTGTTAATAAGAGCGACAAATTCTCGTAACATGTGTGTGTGTTAGTGTCAGCATCAAATTTCATACCATTGAACATGTCAAATAATTAGGCTCAGAACATAGGTGGTAGTTACTAAGGTTCCCGTACGGCTTTTCATATCGACGCCTGAAGAGAGTGTGAACTATTTAGCAGCGAGTACAACTAAATCGAACAATGTGTATTATCAATTCTGAAGTTCACAAATGAATTAATTTAAGAAAAACATGCCACTGTCTAAATACTTAGCCGAAAAATCAACACTGCTTTGAATGTTGTACAGAACTTGTATGTTATAACCATTTTAGATATTGTGTGCAGCGTTCATCGTAGAACTGTGTTTCTTATATAGGACAGCATGACATATGACGTGTCGGGTATAAAGTGATTCTTATGGACCTAAATATTCCATATTCCATAATTAGGTCGCGTCGGTCGATACTCCAACTGTCTTCGTACATACTTTGAGGTATCCACGTGATATACTTATATACAGTAACAGTACTACTAACTGAATAAAACACGACAGACCATGGTAGAAAAATACAGGCATATAAACGCAGGTAGAATTGTTTATATCGGTTATGTGTTAAATGTTTAATGTTTGTGATATGGTAATTTCATAACTATGTCAAGAAGCGTAACCCAGGCCGAAAACAATCAGCGACTGTTAATCTGAGACCACTGGCGTCATAATAAATCAGCATAAATTTGCGTACGATTCGTAAGGATGTTCCGTAAAATTATTTCAGACAATCAGATTTGGCTATGCAATACAAAGGTTATTGGTTCGTAGATAATACTAGTCCATGACGTTACTTGTGTCAACCTTATCTACGTTAAAATTGATATCAGGTGGTGCTCTAGTTTAGGGAAACACTAATGATAAATAGAACTGATTTCGGTTTTATTGACTTAAGGTAGCGAGAGGGGAAACATAATTTATAGTTTAATGGAGTTTAGGACTTTCCTCACCAGTTACTAAGCATGCAGTTATGGCAATGTATATGTTTTCAGAAAGCTGAGATATAGCAGAGTACGATCATATATGTTTCGTCTTGATATTTGCTCAGGGGATTAAGTTACGATCGTTCCCGTTAACCTCCTAAACGGAGAGTTTTTTGCGGGATTGGCCGTTTCTCGGTGTTCCTTTTTTCTATGTTTCTGATCTTTTCACTGTTGCTTTATAAGATAATGATCTTTGAGAATGCGTCTCGAAATTTTTATGTGCCCCATAGTTCTGGAGATAAAGCCTGTTGAACTTTATGGACTAAATTTTACGAACGTCTTCCTGTTCCCAAGGCCGTAACTCAACGTCAACGGCTCACATAAACGTCCATGAGACATCATATTTTAGCCCATTTTGTGACAAGTAGATTGTGTAATTTATACATCGTTAGCGTAAAGAAAAGTGTTGAAAGATGACATCTTCAATAGTTATGATAGTCAAAAATTGGTTTCCGTAAAACTCAATAAAACGTTTTTTTTCGAATTTGGCCACAGATAAACAGCTAATTAATGACAAAATGTCGACCATTTCGATCATACTTCGATAAATATACAAGTATCTGATATGTGTGGAATGTTAGATCGTGAAAAATTGGTTGGTTGTTTTCTAAAACGTGACAAAACTTAGCAGTTTCTTCGAAAGTGGGTGCTAACTTGAGCAAGATGGCGACCGCGCAATTAATTTATTCAAGTCCCTTTGTTATGTTGAACAGCGTCAACAGTACAATCGGTTCTCTAAACATAGGGCGGGCCTTCGTGACAGCATATATTTACTTACGGGATATACATGCATTCAAGTACAGATATGTTTGCATTACTCTCAGCCTATGGAGAGTGTACCGTTATCGGATTTGTTATAATCAGTTAGCTCTAAGTCAGCACTACCTGATTTGGCCGATACCCCGCCCGGGCGATCTTATGGAGGATTCGATTTTTTTTTTAGAAAAATTTGGACCAAAAGATCGCCCGGGCGATGTTATGGCAGATATTACGAAGCCCATCTTGTCTGAAAAAATAACCCTGCGCTGATAAAAATGGTCTCAGAAAATGTTTAGAAAAAATAATGTTTCGCGTTGACCAAATATAATCATTCAAAGTATAAATTCAAAGTGTTTTAATACGTTGGTGAGAGGTCGCATTTTACGTAAACAAGAACATGCACTAAGAAGGAAAAGCAAGCCAAAGTCGAAACGGGGTGCATCATGGACATGACATGACACAACACACGATGCGTTAACTGAGTGAACAGTGACATCATTTTGGGGTGCAATTGAACTTCAAGTACTTCTTTGCGAAACTTGCTGTGCGGCGATGCTGACATCAAGTGTGTGTTGACCGAAGTTTGACCCCAATTCACGCACTGAACTGGCGCGTTGCCTTGGCAACCTTTTTCTTTCGTGGTCCGCGCGTCGATCTAGTAAACTTATAACCGACGGTACTGTAATTACGCAACTTGTATGCAACTCTGTACTTTGAATATATCAACATCGTTTACTTGGTGCACTGCTTTTCTAATTACGCAAATTTGTTACAATATTGTACCAGCCCTGAATATTTCAACTTCGTAATGTATAGCTTTCATGATAACTACGCAAAATTCATTTTATCTTTTACTATTGTTAGGGCACTGACCCGGGGTATTGGGTCTGTGAATATTTCAATATTACTGACTTGATAATGCGTCGCATTCGTAATAATTACGCAAACATAAACATGGGCGCATTTAAATCATTAAAAAGGATAGCAGTCAGGTGTCTACGGAAAGTCAAGAAAATAGTTTAAATACTTCGGACCACCCAGCTTGACCCGTCGACAGAAACCGCTATATCCACTGTTTTTTTTTATCGGTGTCACCACTCTCGTCTATCTCCGCCAATTCTGTTTTGAGTTTTCTTATTTCATCGGCGGCATCTTGAAATTCTTGTTCTAATAGTCTTTTAGCAACGTCTAAAACTTTCCGAGTGTTTTCTCTGAATGTGGTTCCAGATATAATAGAGAAGTCGGTAATCCCATATAGCTACTAAATTTACGCATTGCGCGACTACCCTTTCCAATGCCACGAGCCGCGATCACCGGCTTACGATTCACATCAAAAGAATGTCCACTCTTTTTTGACGCAGGAAAAATGTCAGTCACGGAGTTACAATTTTGATTCCACTCTGTGGGCTGACTGTAATATGAGCCTAGGTCATTTTCATTTAGATATCTTTTAACGGTGTCGGACATTTGTCGGCGGCCATATTAGGCTATATTAGGTTATTAAAACACCGAGAAAAGCTTGAATACGATAGCGTAATGTTTATCTGTGCTTCGATCGCGTAACGGACACTTCTTATAGATTACACAGGATATAATAAAGCTGGATGGTCAACAAATCAGTATGCAAATTAAATCCTTTGTCTTCAGTCCGTCACTCAACATGATATGTAAATGCAGGAAGGACATGTTCACCTACAACTAAGTTCCGGGAATAAATTGAAATTACTCAACAAATGCATCGCGCACTGTAAATTCGGACCAAAGATAAAGAAAGTACACAATATAAGATTGCATAATCCGGGATTTTTAGAAAAAAGTTTTTTTTTCTAGTTTTTCCCCTCTCGCTACCTTAATATAAAGCGATATTGGTATTATAAAACCAACACCTTCAGAAAGACAGAAATATATGTTTACCTAAGTGTCTTGTAAGATTTATTATGAGATTCCCTAGCCGTTACCCGGAGTTATCACTATTCTTTCTAAATTATGTCTACAATAATTATACACGTGTAAAATCCCATGATTTACTAAAAAATACAACGCGGAAATAATCATAATAAAAGCATATATGTACTGACATATAACTCACCTTTGTCGTCGTAACAATTGTAAATAAATAAATAAATAAATAAATAAATAAATAAATAAATAAATAAATAAATAAATAAATAAATAAATAACAATCTTGTTGTTGTACCGAATTTGAATAAAATGGTTATAAATTCTAAACATACTGATTCCGTTCTAATTCAACACGATGTGTGTTGCTACGATTAAAGGTATGAGCTCACCTTTCGGCATATTCGATAATATTTGCGACGTTACTAAAAACAATAACAGCTAGACGCTAATCACGTGTTCTTCTATCCAAACTCAGCAACCACTGATATGCCAATATTAAAGTTGATAATAACACTGGATGAATCAAATCAAATAGTGTCTGTGGTTAAATAAACGAAATGTTGGAAAGGAATTGATGGAGAATATCGTTATAGATAATTTATATAATAATTATATACATTAAATGGAGATAATTAAATATGCAAAGTGCTATTCCAGACAAATCTTTTCATTGCCAATCCAAACATTCTCAGATATACACGTGTACCAAAAAAATTACAATCAACAATGACAGTACGATCAAAAAATATCAAAAAAATATACATGAAAATAAATTGATAATTATTCAATTATATTTCTTTCTCGATAACGTGAACATAACATATTGCACACAATGTAAATAGCGACCCCTATTATGGGTATTTTCACAAACTAATAAAACCTTCCTTCTAGGAAATTACTAGTAGATTTCAATGAACTGTCCAATCGATGAAATGATTTCCTGAAACTGGGCGTAGGCCGACCTTTGAAGTATAATATACGGTGGCCATCGTGTCTATATATTTGTAGGGAGGCTGTTTTTTTTTTTTTAATTTTTTAAATTTGGTTTGTATTAGTATTTATGAATGACATGTTTTCATTCTAATCCTACACCCAGGAAAAACAATGTCAATTCATTATAATGTTGAAAACCATTTCGACTGGTAGGTATTGTGTGTGGGAGTTAAATGTACTGTAATTAGGCCGCCATCTTTGACTGATTTAATTATCCCAGACACTAAAAAAGTGAAGCTAATTGAGAGCAAAACCCATCGATATAGTACATCCAGTGCATGACAAACATTTGGCCACAAAGCATGAAAAATAGTGCAGTCCTTGTATCAGAAGTGACGCCATTTTGTTGTGCGGTGATGACAGAACGCAAGGCACGTTAGATTTTTTCCTGTTCAAGAAATAAATCTGCATTTAACAGTATATCTTGGTCTGAAACAGACGTGGTTAAACGGTGCAAGAATCAATGTTATACCACTTTTGTGAGCTAATGTTCTTGCTACACGTTTTCTAATTATATCCGATAACAAACACTTTCAAGTTTAGTGTTTCTTGATTATACCGCAATATTCAGCAATCAGCTACATTACCGTGCAGAGCGCTGAACGTGTGTAGGATCTACTACTAGTACTTGACATTGAAATTATCCTTCTAATGCCTGTCTGTATACAACCAATTTGTTTACTGCGTCACACACTTTTTTTAATAATATATATGAATTAATATATGGCATAAATCAATGTTTTTCGCTATATCTGTGAATATTACTTACTTGTTTGTCTTCATTTCTTATCCAATTGCGTCCGATAATTCTTTCTACCTCTTTGCCCTACAAATAACGTTCCGTTTACAGCTTTCGTCTGTGTGTCGTCTCACCTGCATGTCCTGGCAATAATGAACTTATGTGGCATGTGACGCCCACTATGGTCTCGTACCTCGTACCATCTATCTTTACGGATTTGATGTGACGTCATTTGTCATTTGTGGTAACCCAGCCCGAAAACAATCAGCGGAAACTGTTAATGTGAGACCAATTGCATGGTTGGGCGTCATATTAAATTATCATGAATTTGCATACGATTCGTAAGAATCTTCCGTAAAATGATTTCCGATAATCAGATTTGGCTATGCAATACAAAGGTTATTGGTTCGTAGATAATACTAGTCCATGACGTTACTTGTGTCAACCTTATCTACGTTAAAATTGATATCAGGTGGTGCTCTAGTTTAGGGAAATACTAATGATAAATAGAACTGATTTCGGTTTTATTGACTTAATATAAAGCGTTATTGGTATTATAAAACCAACACCTTCAGAAAGACAGAAATATATGTTTACCTAAATGATTTGTAAGATTTATTATGAGATTTCCTAGCCGTTACCCTGAACTAACACTAGGTATTTTTTTCTAAATTATGTCTTTAAAAATTATACACGTGCACAATGCCATGATTTACAAAAAAAACACAACTCGGAAATAATCATAATAAAAGCATATATGTACTGACATAAATAAATAAATAAATAAATAAATAAATAAATAAATAAATAAATAATTCTTTCTACCTCTTTGCCCTACAAATAACGTTCCTTTTACAGCTTTCGTCTATGTGTCGCCTCACCTCAATGTCCTGGCAATTATGAATGTATGCGGCATGTGACGCCCACTATGGTCTCGTACCTCGTACCATCTATCTTTACTGTTTCGATATAACGTCATTTGTAAAAATGTAATTTTATACTGTGTCAGCAAAATTACATTAATTAACAAATAAATCGTGGCTTCTATAACAAACATAAACAATATTACAATATTAACTGCTATTTTTTGTTAAATGTAGTATTAAAGCTTTCTCGCGCCCTGCTTTCTGACTTTTATTTGTAAAATTGTGTCTTATTCAACTTTTATCAGTTTGGTTGATGCTATGTTAACTTTGTCAAGCCTAGTAACTATTATTATGGTCTCGCATATCAGGTTCAAACTTTACCGTGACGTCTTGGGATATTTTCATGTATAATTGCGAATCAAAATGCATAATCAAAAAGGTAAAATATACATAGAATATTCAACACAAGGTACAATTCAATATTTGTACCGAGTATCGCACTAAAATACTATAATAATATATTTATTCCATTGCCAATACAAAATATCACAGTTTTATCAGTTGTTGTGTTTTACTGCATTGTCGGTTTAATGGTATAATAGACTGGGTGGGAGGGTGCGTAAAACAAAATGAACATTTCATGTCTAAGACACTATTTTTTATATTTTAATAGCTATATTTTATGGAATCCAGTTTACACTGTGTGATATCAGTGTTAGGTAACACTGCCTCGATAAAATGACAAGAAAGAACCCACTTTTTACAACTTGGTTCAGCGTTCATGAAAAAGGTTGTTTGATGAAATGTTTTTCATGAAATAAGGGATAGTGCATTTGCTAGGAGACAATACTGGAAATCATCTGTAATATAGACAGTTTTAATGTATTGTTCCCTGGCAAGCTCGTATTTAAAGTGTTACCTGTTTTGAAGTTCGGTTGTTGTTAATCAAACTCAATGGCCGACAACAAAAGTGGCAATTGTAATACAACAATCATGTCGATCGGTACTATAAGATTTGATTTTAACCAACTGATCTCGATAGTGATGTATGGTATACTGTCAGTTATTTCTGTGTCTATTCTGTATATGACACTATCGCAACCCGATTTTCTCTTTCAGTTTCGATCCGGGTAGGGATCACATAGAATCACATTGACTGATTGATGTACGTTATGGTATGGTGTTGCAGTAGATTTGTTATGTTGATTTATTTTGGTGTTTAACACGTTAGATTTATCGAACTCTTCGTATCGTCGACCTTCGAGTTTGGTTAGTTTTTCTGGTAATCTGTAGTTGTAGCTTACAATGCGAAGTTTGTTTATAATATATATTTCTTGATTGTCTGATACACTCACAGCATATAAACCAAGTCTTAGTTTACCAGAAGTGGGGAATGTTTCAATGTCAAATCTAAATGTGAATCAGGGGAAGAACTCTAGGAGGCAAAATACCCACTGCATGTAAACAACTGTCTGTCTGTTCGTCTTTCGATGTCTCCGATTCTCCGTGCCTATATTTTTGTGTCTGGATACATGTCTCGTTGTGTATGTCCTTCCGTTCGTTCGACATTCCGTTCCTAATTCGAATTTGAACTAGCAAAAATCACTACATATTACCGTTTATCCATTCCAAATGAAGTAGTTGCCAAGGTTATCAAAATAGTTAGATATATGGAAGATAGTGCCTTCACATTACTTAAATATTGGCAATTTTATGCTTGGCTTCCTATTTCGAAATTATTAATGCCGATTTTTATTGGTTAACCTATGATTCATCTATGCTGGCATGACAACTCGCAACACCATTTACATAAAGCCAGATTATTGTTAGTTCTGTCATTCAAACAATAATGAACGACCAGCCACCTCATAATGGACGAAAGCTCACTTTCGCGACATATATGGAGCACAAAGCGTGCTTGAGTGAATACCAGTGGATTTCCTGCCACTAAAAAATAGAAAATGTGACGAAAAGCCCACAGTGAACAGAGCAGTTCATCGACACCACAGGGGCTGGTCAACCCACGGCAAGCATGAAAGCGGTTTTAGAAAACACCCACTATTTCAGCCAATCAGCATCAAGTCAACGCCTGTGATGGCTGGTGACGTACAGAGGAAACCTTTCAAACGTGTTCCGACCCTAACAATGTTTAATACTTGCGTAATTTGATCGTGGTTGTGAGTTAAATGTCATGAATTAGTTTTCGCGTATCTGTTGATCGACCTATTTAGTTGAATATTAGCGAATTGCTGTGTTATGTCTGGCATCGTTTAGGCCTATTTGGAGTTTTGGACGGAACTTGGCTTAGTGATTTAGAACTAATTACGAGATAACCGTCGCTATTCTGACTATTAATTCTGACAGTTGGTATTCGTAGTTATTAGTGTAGTGAACGATTAATCAAAAGATATGACGTATTCAGTACTTAGTGTGATTGGCTTTATGATTGAAGGTTACGCCCTAGAGTCTTTTTACTGTTTTGTAATTGGTTAGAGTTTTGAAAATGAATAAAGAGAGTTTGAGTTGGTCTTGACGAGTACACCACGAGAGACGCAGTCGAGAGTCCAGTCCTGGAGAGCCTTGGGGCGAGTGTTGACGCAGTCTAAGAGAGCCTTGGTTCAGCCTTGCGATAGTCTTGGAGATTTTTCCCCAGGGCGCTGTGTCTTATAGAGTGCTCGATTGACCGACTAAGACGAGAGTTGAAACGTATTTCGTTGTGTGTGTCTTATTTGACTGTAAAGTTAAAGTGACTTTCCCGGTCGCATACCTCAAGGGGACGAGATATAGAGACAGAGACGAGATTCCCCCCTGGCAAGTGTGGAGAACCCCAGAGGAGAAGAATTTCCCCCCTGATATAAATATGTCGACTATATATTTTATTCAGTTTGTGTGAGATTTGTTCAAAGGTAAATTGTGTGTCATCCCTTCTCACACTTCATTCGCCGTCAGTTGACAAGCCCCTGTGGATATCCTCACACAATTGTCTGATTTGGATATTGATAACTGTTGTTATCGGCAATGAGCCATTTTATTTGATGCCGATTTCAGTACTTGTTAACTAAAAATTTCACATTTATTCGTTTCCGAAAGCAACATTGTCCATGGTTTGGGGCCTTGGGATGCATTATCGCAAATAATCTGCAGTAATGACGTCATAAAATTCACAGGTATTGATAATACTCAATATACACAAAGCATGTCTGATAATTCAACCTAACATGAAGCCAACTACAACGTGAGAACAACATTTTGGCTTTTACAAATTTCTCAAAAATAATGGTTTCTCATAAATCACTTTAAAGGGAATATCCCTCATGCAAATACGCCTGAACAATCAATCCAAGTCATTCACTGCCAAATTAGATAGTCACACACATTGAGATCCATGCTACAAACAACCCCCATAATAACTTACTGGACCAAACATTGCTGTTTTGCAAATAACAAATGCAATAGCAAAATGTAGAATGACGCAGAGTATCAGGTCTTTTTCTACTTAACTGATTACAAACTCCATAATAAGTGACTTAGCACTTTTAGAATCGCCGTCCACCAACCCTTCAACATAAACTTCAACAAAGCATTCCACATTTCGCATTGTTTTTGAGTAACTCGCTGTTTTATGTGACTGTTTCTGATGTTACATGAACGTACCACCTTTCCCGCACATCTACAACACTGTGTGTTCTTTGATGAAAAGTCAGTTGATTGACATATGGGAGGATTGTGTGCTGATCGAAAGTTTAGTAGTGAACGGATAGTTTGTTTCTTCATAATATTATCATGCTGGACACCGCCTTTAACACTCGATGCATGCTTAGTATGATATAATCTTTACTAAATCAGTTTCACTAAAGTTTCTGTACATTCCATAGTTTCTTTATAACATAGTGAGATATAATATAATTATATTCGAACCTCCAAAAGCTGAACAAAATAGTAAACACCACCACCTTAATTGAACGAAAATAAAAAATAATAAACTATCCGACAATATAATTTCAACTAGTCACCCCTCCTGTTGCAATTTAACGCCAGTCGTAACTCGATGTTATTTTTTAAAATATGAATATTGATATTGAGTGTACACAATCATTCTGAATATACATAACAAGTAAAATTTTAATTTTGGAGACATGTCCTTCAAAATGACATCATCTTCAGAAGTTGGCAGAGTGCATCTAATCATACAGTTGCTATGGCTACGATGATTGGATAATGTGCAGCATCACTGTGTGATCTGAATTAAATACAAACAAATATTAGTGATGAAACAAACTTCGAGACAAAGTTAAATTTACCCAATTTAGTTGAAAATCATATTAAATTATTCATTCTTAATCGGATTTTGTTGTTAAATGCATTAGACAATGAAATGTACATGCTAACTGTCTGGGCATCTCTCCATAGTGTACCATTTTTATTGTAGCAAAATATACAATATACACGATACAATTTACTTACTCCTGACTTACACATTCATCACTTTATCAGACCTAACAGAAAAACATACAAGAAAAATGAAAAAGGGAAACACAAATTCATAGGGAATGAAACAGTTCACCAATATACTTTATACTCATCATAAGAAAATGTCAACACAAATTTAAAGAATGCACGTGTTGATGATCGGTAAACGACACCATTGAGGGTCTTTATTTGAACCCACATTTGCCGTAACATGCACATATTTAATGCCGTATACCAAGATACGTCGATGGGAAATAAAGACTTTTAGTATACATCACCATCATGAGAATATGTGGCATGCACGTATGTAAACAACTAAACACATCATAATAATGAATATGTTAATTTATGTATTTGCAATTGACATGAACAAATTCAAATTACAGCCGCAGCGTCAAAGTACTAAGCATATGCAGAATTCCTGAGAGACTTAATAAAACAAAATCGTGCATAGAATTCTAAACTTCGTCCTCAATTAAAGCACTCTCTAGTAATAATAACTATGTAAAATATTAACCAGCAGTATCCAGGTTAGCTTCCGTCTCATCACCATCGACATCTTCATCCTCCTCATCGTCGTCATCGTTATCACTAATATTTTCCTCTGCCTTTTCAATCGGTGCTAGAGCGGGCTGGGTAACTTCCGCTTCTATACATGAAACAAAAATCTTACTTAGTTTATTAAGTAATTGGTGCAATACATCTACCATATTGTACATAACCCGGGGTATCTTCCCTGTGTTAACTGTAATGAACTAAGATTACAGATAGAGCAATTAATGATATAAATATTCTAGTCACATTAGACAACGGCATTTGCTCACTAAATTTAGAACACTTTATACTCTTGTTTGAAGCAGAAAAATAACAAAGAATCGACTGTGACTAACGACTCTCAGACAAGCTGCATGTTAAAAAGCAGTTCCATGTTAGCAGGGACGGATCTAGGATTCTGGAATAGGGGGGGGGGGGCGATAAGTTGACCTAAGGCCAAGTTCGCGAGCGCCGATGGCGCGAAGCCATGTTGGTTGTTGAAAATAAGGGGGCTCGCGGCCCCCTCGGCGCCCATCTAAATCCGCCAATGGTTAGATTGCAAACATGAAAGAGATTGGTTTCGTTTGGCTTATCTGTCGGTGAAACGTTAACAAAACAAGGTTTTGTAGAGTCGTACAATTTTAAATTGTCCGCCATATAGACACACATACCTTGTTCGTCGGGTTCTGGAGCTTTAGGTGGATCCGCCACAATATCATCAGGATCTTCCCCTTGCTTCGGTGGCACCGCTGGTACTACTTCTTCGTCTCTGCCTGAAGGTGGGACATCATAATCAGAATGCCCACTGTCATCTAGAACATTGTATTTACATGTCAAGTGAGTATAGTATAGTTGTTAAAATTATTAAATGAGAATGTATAATAATCAACATGTAATAATACGTCCAGGAATGGAGGCATGATTCGAAGTGGTTATTTCTACATTTGTGAGAAGTATTCTCATTCATTGAATGCAGTAATTTAGCTAAGCGATTATTGCACTCGTTTAACGACATGTTAATCGATAAGACATCCTGCATACCATCTTCTTCTTCAGCGCTTTGTAACTTGTCCTTCAATGATTGGTTTTCTGCCTGCAGATCGGCGATTGTGGCGTCTTTCTCTGCTATAGTGGCGTCTTTCTCCGCTATAGTGGCGTCTTTCTCTCGTAAATTGGTTTCCAACACAGTTATCTTGACCTCCTTCATCGCAATATTTTTGTGAAGTCGATCTACTCGTTTTGCTGCTTGTACTTTCTTGTCTTCAATATGCAAGATGTTATAAATCAATATTATTTTGAAATTTAGTGCGACAATGTGATATTGTGGTTATCAATCGCGTTCGCTATATTGTATTTTTACTCTACCCTTGTATTCAGATAAAATGTGGGTATCCAATCTTGCGAATGATCGTTAAACAGCTTTTGTTTAAATGCAATTCACAGTTATCTTTGCATTAGTATGAATGTCTTCCATGCAAGAATCCTAAACATTTTTTCAGCGTGGGACATCCAGTTTAAGCGGTTCCTAACAGTGTCGATTGCAGATTAATGTGAAAATTAAAAGAGTACAACCTCTCCAGCCAGTTTCATTTAGTGTAGTCGTGTTTAGTCAGGATAATAAACTTGGCGACGAATTTATTATTGTGGCATGCAAATTTCCCAATGACATAACGAAAAAATTACCATAATTTACACTTGGTATCAACACTGTGTCGCGACGAAAACTTGTGTTCTATTGCGCTGTGGGGGAATTCACCATCGTTATAATACCATTTGATAAAATCGCCAGATATGCTATTACCGCATGTTATAAAGTATATTTCACATTGTCATGTATTATACCTTTTCTGATCTTGAATTGAAAAGATCTCAATTGTTTGATAGTCTTCATCCTATTGGCTCTTCTTAGCAACTCGCATAGAAACTCTATGTTATCATCCCATAGGAACCCTTCTTCTTGTAGCGCATTTATGAAGTCATTGGAATTATGGATCATTTCCAGTTGCTCTGACGTCAACACGTCACAGTTCTTTTTCAAACTAACCAATGTTTCTGAAATAAGTCATAACACATGTCATAGTTTGAATAATGACAGTTTAGACTAAGATGTTAAAGGTGCTTTATTACTTGTATTGCCCGTCATTGGAAAGAATTCAGTTGACAGTTAATTGAAATCTATGAATATAATTTGTCATTTTCGAGCGTAAAGCTAGTTTCAAATTTATCTTTTTTTAAATAAATATATATTTGAAATGCACATTCCCGGTGAAATTAAGACATAAAATAGAAAATAGAAATACAGTTAATTTGAAATTAAATGTATAAAACAAAATCATGTTATATTTCAAACAGCTTGGCCCTGAAGTATACTGTTGCGTTCTACACTGAAATAGGCAGATTACCTTGAAATATTAAAACTAATAATAATTATATAAACATTAGCCATGTAATTTGCTTTGTATAAATCTGTTTAAAATAAATTCGAATGTGCCATGTGAGACTAATGTGACGTGTTAAAAATGCAATATTGAAGACTTTTTTTTAAATATTTCTGTCGATACTCCATACTGTAAACCATATCAGATTATGCTTTAAAGCAGGGGAGTCGTCGCCTGCGGATGCGTCAGATGGCCATAGCGTGTCATTGTTTACAAACAAGTGTCTACCAATTGGCCTTTACGTTTTTAGTGTGTGTTGCTATCATTACTTGGAACTTAATTCCCGCGCGTGCGCAAGTGACGACCCTCCCGCTTTAACATCAACTACAGATAGTTTTGCAGCACACATAACAATATTCGTTATGTTACCATAACGACATCACGTACGCACATTTGGTTTACGCGACGTTGCAGTATTATTTATGATCAACAACTTGCATGTTTAAGATAGATATTATAAACATATATTACAGGAATTGTATTAATACATTGTTTACTAATTGTATCGACTCATCCTGTTGAAGTAATCAGTACGACCCGGAATGGTTTATTTTTTGACGTCACGAGTGAATAGAATATCACTTACTATGGTCCATCTTACGGCAAATATTATGAGCATATCTTGGTAATCTATCAATTCCTTCATCAATATCCGAACACGTCAAACTTGTATGGGATCCTTTCTTGTTTCGAGCGTAGCGGGCAGTCACACCTGGAAGGAGGATTGGTGAATTTAACGGCCCGTCGTTAGATACATGGTTAATTGTCACAGTTTTTAAATTCGCCAAGGGTCACTGTGAGTACATATACAGTCGTATACAGGATTTACAGTATCCTTTTAATTAATTAAATTAATGAACGCTATGTAATACTATCAATACTTACGTTTTGACATTTTAGAAGTTTGGTAAAATAATCTGCTCCGTTCGTAAAAACTATCCTATCCTATGTTCCTTCTTCGTGGGTACTTGCAGATAGCTGATACTGTAATGCAACATTAAAAGATTCTCATTGGTAAAAATTTGCATCTTTCGATCACCCCCCCCCCCCCGGAATCCGTCGGTTTCTTAGAAATTCCACGTTGTTATCCCATGTTGTTGTTTTTTACTTTTACGCACGTGCACAGTGTATGTCGTGTTGAGTTTTTATCGGTATTCGCAGACAATTTGTTTTGTTTATCTATGCCGAACTGTGAAATACTTCGGGTTGTCATCGTAACGCTAATATAAATTTGAGAGTGAAGAATTGTATTGTGCTTCTCTGCTCGTTGTATTTCGTATAACGTAATATAAAAACATGCTCGCATTTATTTACTGTAAGTTATTTTTCCCTTCCTTCGATTTCGAACGAATGACGAGACAGTTGGTATTGTACCGAGAGGGCACAATAATGAAATAAATGAATTACTCTCCAGTGCTCAATTTCTAGCTTTATAACTACTAATATTTTTTAGCTTAGCACTTTGCCCATACATGAATAAACTGGAGTAAGCTAACTGAAGTGCTGTGATGACTGTACTTATTAACTAGAACTCAGATTACAATCAACGAAACTAAACAAACTGTATATAACAAGATGAACTCTTCACCCAAAACATACAGTCCATGGCACCATGAAATATAATGATTAACTCGAAAAATCTCGACTTGCTGTAATGGTGTATAAATGCATTTCATACATATGAAATTTCAATTAAAATTGATTTTTTTTCTTCGCCTAGTTTTGAACTAGATTACAGGATGTGGCTGTACATTCTGCTTTCGTTGTGTGTGTGTGTGTGTTTCTTATCGACAGTATGTCAAAGGTCAGAGTTCGAAACGAAGTGTGATGGATACATTGTATCTCAACTCTGAGACAACAAGTTGTTATGAGTCTTCCAGGAGTCGAATACTGCTTTCTCGAATTACATTATTTAAGAGTTTCAATGACGTTTTCGTAATGCATTTCATGAAGCAATTCTATACGTGTTCGATGTTTAGAGGCTGACACAAACACACACGACTGTAAATTATTAACTTTATGTTGTAGCCCAGTCACCTCATGTGCTTGCAGGAATAATTCTTTCATCCATAAGTTCGTTTTTTGTGACGTCTGTAATTAATCCATTACAGTTATTTCAAATTATTTTGTGATGAACACGCATGCTTGGCATGTATATTTCATTGATCACAACCATAAACTCACCAAACATACATGGCGATGTTAACAGCCACATTACACATTGCCGCAATGATACATCGTACATATTCTAAAGCTGTCTTAATTATTTAGTAATACATACCTGTGTGTTTCCGCTTACAAGTCTAAAGTAATCTGTTACCAAACCTGCCAGTTACAGTCGGTTTATATACGGTACTCCTGGCAATCTGTATGTTCTGACGGAATCGTGTATATTTGCTTTACTCATCTGTCCAAAGGTCATACTATAAAGACCAGTTGAGGGAGTGATGTCATGTATAATGAATGATAATATTTATTTTTTGCTGATATCTCTCTGGTAAAATAATATAGATCACATTTCAAAGATACTAATGAAGTTTTCAGTAAAATTAGATTTAATTAATTAGTCCCTAACTGAAATTTAAAAAAACGAACATATAGTGTCTGGTTGCCAAACTACATATACATATATAAAACATGCAAATTCCGAACAAGATGAAAACAGTCAGCATGACATGGTCTTAATGTTTCATATGGAGTTTACATTGTTACATTTCTATACAGTATAGAATAGCACTAACAATCGTAGACAAACGTTAGTAAAATTAATTATATTGCCGTAGAGGGCAGGTGGCAACATGATACTTCACGTTAATTGTCAAAGTTAGGAGACGATTAACCAATGTTGAATTCGTGGGTACAAATCACTGTACTATTATGTACGAGTCAAAATAACATATACGAATCGCCTTAATCTAAAATGTTTAGCATATGTCTTAATTAGTCTGGGCGGTGATCTTAGTTAATTTCTAGTTAATTGATTACATTTTTCACGATTTAATATGTGTATCATTGTCTGTAAACTCTTCCAGATTTGCATATTACGCAAATGTTGAATGTTTAACTATCAATTATGCAGATCAATGCGCATTGTGATATTGCCATATTATCGATATATACCTTATGTTACCTATCCTCCAGATGCCAAGTGGCACAAAGGGCCTCCACCGAGCGTCTCCATTCTGTCCTATCAGCTGCTGCAACTCTGGCTTCCGCCCATGACTTCCATCCAGCCTTGTTTCTTTCCTTCTCTACAGTGCGTCGCCAAGTTGTTTTGAGTCTACCCCGTTTCCTTTTCCCTTCTGGTGCCCATGTCAATGCTGTGTTACAGATGCTTGTGGGTTCCTCCCTTAAGGTGTGCCCAATAAATTTCCATCTCCTCTTCATTACTGTAGTGCTCAATTTTTCCATCCCAGTCCTGGTTAGCAGTTCTTCATTCCTAACATGGTCTTGCCATTTTATCTTCATTATCCTCCTTAAACACTTTGTTTGAAAAGTATTGAGTTTTCTTTCGTCGCCTTTTGTCATCTTCCAGGTTTCAGATCCATATAACAGCACTGACAACACCAATGATTTGTACAACTTGAGTTTTGTTGCTCTCTTGATTTTGTTATTGTTCCATATTTTATTAAGCTGCCTGAATGCATTTCTCCCCTTTGAAATTCTGTTTTCCATGTCTCCCATTCCTCCTCTTGATTTTGTCAAGGTTGCATCCAGGTACACAAATTCGTTGACATCTTCAACAACTTCGCCATCGATGTAAATTCTGTCAACATTTCTTGCATTAATTCTCATTAATTTTGTCTTCTGGGAATTCACTTTTAGACCAACTCGTTGAGCTTCTGTAAAAAACCTGTCAGTTTTTTGTTGGATATGCTGTTTTGTGGATGCTATCAGCGCCAAATCATCTGCGAAATCCAAGTCATCCAACTTTGATGTAAACTTCCATCTAATCTAATTTATATACCTTATATTGAGCGAAATGAATGTGATTGAGAACTCCATACGATTCATAAAAAACTGAAGTGGGTTTAAACAATGTCAATTTACAAACACGTGATTGCACTGGTATGTCAGTCCTGGTAGGAACACGTCGCCCCGAACGTCATTGTATGACTGCACCCTCCTTCCCAGTAGACGCTACGAGTAACTGAAATGAAACCAAAAGCAGATTTGAATTACTAACATGTTTGCAAACTCCACAATTACAACTGTGTTCGTTCGCATCCGTTACTCGGCAATTTATGTGTACAATTCACCCAGTTCATTGTTAGAATGAAGCCTTTTTGAACCGACAGTGTAGTTTAAATACATTATTACATTCAGTACACAGAAGCCAGTCAGTTCAGTTCCATTATTTGTCGATTTCCCTGAACCAGAGGAATCTCTCTTGACAAGGTAAGGAAAGATATTTGCTCGTTAAGAGCTAATCGAAGGTGTTTATGTTATGTGAAGTTCCTTTTAGCTTGTTCGGCATCAAATTTAACGTGGATGAATTATTTTTTCGCTTGTATTAAGGCAGTAACTGCTTGATCATTGCTTTAGCTGTTGCAAAAATATGAGTAATATTGATAATCAAATGTGGGTGTGATGATTGCTCGCCTTGTTTAGACTGCTCTTAACCGTTTCTCTCACAAAAGCAATGCAAATGAATATAACATACCCAATAGTAGATCCTCAAAAAATAGAGGTATAGGGAAATTTATCCAATAGCACCAAGCAATTGACTAAATAAACCGTAAAAACAAAATTAGACAACTCACAAGTACGATACATAGTGAAATCAGTAAGAGAAATATATGTATAAATAGATTCCATTCCATATATATTCTTGTGTTTCGAAAGGAGTGAGTATATCCTGTTCTGCATGTGACACTCGTCTTATACCATTCGGAGTCATACACAAGCTGTTTCTGTGTTAAACCGGATGTCTGTATCTTTCAAGTGACATTGATACCATAATGTTTGTATCGGTTCAACTACAAGTTCATTATATCTGCGTACATTACACTTGGCTTATAATAATGCTATTAGATTATTTTTTAAGCTTAAACGAGCTTAAACTAGTGCAGGTAACAACGGGAAAGAAATAAACGTATTTTTAAACGTATTCTCTCTTCACAAGCGATTTCTGTAAAGCTTAAAGGGCGGTGGTCGCCGTGTGCTGTTCGATATGAGACTCATAGCGACGTATACAACGCGTGTAAAATACATTGTTTATTTACATGAAATTTGAACACGCGCTGCGCGAAGACCACCGTGAGTGAGTGTTTGTGTTAAATGCGACGCTTAATTTGTTATCGAGGTTTTGGTGTAATTATAGAAATGTTTTATATAGAAAGGGGTTTTTTGTAGTGTATAGTTACGTTTTGTCCTATTAACCATGTTAATCCTGCAATAAATATATAAAAAAATATCTGGCACAAAACCTCTCAAAAGTTAAGGCTACTCATTCTCTACAAAAACTGGTATTTTAATAGTTTTGAAATAAGAAGACAATAGAAATTATAAAACATTGGTTAAAAAGTCTGCATATGTATTACAAGTCTTGGCACGACGCATAAGCTGAGAAATATATATGTAGTATGAAACGGGGTGTTGCTGCAAAAGTATGGAAAATCTATGATACAAAATTTAAATCATCTCTCTTGTCATATCGTTGGCTAGACACCTGGCCTTATTGAAAGCACAGATCTAAGAATGAAGCATATTCTATAGACTCCCTAATCTCAAGTTCAAGTGTACATATCATTGGGTTATAATCGCTAAATTTCTTTGGGAATTTCCAATATCCTCATTCGATTTATACTACTTCTGGAAAAGATGACATCACAGTAATTTGGAGCGCCTAATGAAAACAAATAAACATAAAAACACACAAATAAATAAATAAATAAATAAATAAATAAATAAATAAATAAATAAATAAATAAATAAATAAATAAATAAATAAATAAATAAATAAATAAATAAATAAATAAATAAATAAATAAATAAATAAATAAATTGGGATTTGATAAACACAATTTACTTCTCGAGTTTGAAACTACTGCTGCTACTGCTGGGAAAAACATAAAAATAAAGAAGATTACATTCATGCACTACTCCGTGCCTGGACTCAAATTCTAATTGCTCTGATAAATCCCGGATCAGTTGTAGAAGCTGTTGAAGAATATTTAACTCAGTACTTAAGGGGTATGGAAATGGAGCACTTAAATGTGTGATTTTTTGCGCAAGGTTTGACACACCCATACACAAATATAATATATTGCGTACTATATTCAACACTGCTATCCAGCCGCGATGTAATTTGTTCTCAAAACAACTATTTGCAAGTGATATCATGTTTGCATTACAAACCGTATTATTAAAATATGACATCAGAATAGAGCCAAGCCAGTTTTTTAATGAGATTCCGTGAAAACCAAATGACGAATTCTTGTTAGTGAGCATCTCTCAGTTGTGTCTACTTTCCTAGTATTGATTCAGAGGATTCAATTTTAGGAAATTCTACTAACTATTAGTTATTTTCCAATATATAAACTAATTATGAATATATTTGGGTGTCATATTTTTTAAATAAAAGGAGATTACGAGTTATCACCAAAACTTTCACTTTAACAGAGACATGTTAGTGAAATGTGTTACTTATCTGATGACAACGGGATACATTGTAAAACATTATATTCTCTTATATTCTCTAACAACAAAATAATATTTTAAATAAATAATAATATGTGTTTAAACTACAAACATAATTGATAAATCTGTAGGTAAATAAGAAACAAAACTAGATAAACGATATGAAGGTCGCTTCAAGGTTATTTATGTAGGAAACCTCAGACTGTACCAATATTTTTTTAGCTTAAGATCCATTTTTTAGTTGCCGTATCAGTTTTCTGACGTTTCTAGTGCCTAGACATCGTAAACAATGTCAAGATGGAATTATTATACTCATGTTTACTTTGTTTACTGTTAAATGAGTGGAATGTAAAATAATATACGTAAAAATAAATACCGGAGCATTTAACAAACACACAATGCGATGTAAAATGGAGAATTTCTCGCCTGGGCAATCTACATTGTTTAGTTTTGTCAGTTACTCTTTTGAAATCGTTACCAGATTTGATTTGATGTCGTACACGGGCAACGTCTGCTTTTCAAAGATCGGAAATCGTTAACACGTACACGTTTGTCAGGAAACCCGCTAAAAATTATTCCTCATGCCTGGCTATTTGTAATCTGCAGCTAGCGGAACTAGACATTAAATTATAAAACATACCAGTTTACGTAATTTGACAAATGGCCGCCAGGGTAGGGTGTACTATGTGGGGTTCCTCCCTCTTATATTTGTTGCATGTTGAAGAATTCTAATACCTTTAAATTGTCTGTTTTTTTTAATCACGTGATGTCTAAGACTGCTTCCCATGGTAACAGTTATAACAGCTGACAGCGCAATATAAAGAATCCATTAACATCTGTTACGTTAAATGTCTGTACAATCTTGTAGGCATGGACACTCTGTATATTCATTACCTACTGTAAAATACTTTATTGTCGCTTGGAATTAATTTTCACTATTTTCACTGAAGGAATGGTTCAATGAAAATAAAATCTAGCGAATATACTTTTTTTCCTATATTTTACACTCAACTCAAAAATCAGTGAAAATAGATTTCATACAAAACACCCAAAAAGTCGTTTCAGCGAAAATTAATTGCAGCTAAAATAAAGTATTTTACAGTATATCAAATAATTTTAACGAATTCAGCTTCACTCGTACCGCTGCTGCATCTTGGATTACCTAACTGGTCACTTATATTTACAAGTAAATCCATACTAAATGACTGCATTATTTATTTTTAAAACGTATCTTAAATTTAATAAAATATAATGATTAGACAAAATGGCTCAAATACTATACGTTTTAATTATTGCATTAGAAAAAAAAATACCGCGACAGTTACGGTTTTACGTAGCGATATATAAAACCGTAAATTCTGTAAATGTTACGTGGTATAGTATTACTGTTACTTACACTCGTACAAAATGTCTATACAATTTGTTTATATCACCGAAACAAATCACCTAGAAGTGGCGTGCATAGTAAAAGGGCACTAACAATACTGCTATGGGGCAGAATAGCAAGACGAACTTGTTGTATGTTCTACTTGCAGCTTTGGGTAAGATTTTCTTCTTTATAGACGAAATGTTCTTCTAGTTGTGTTGTATTTCAGTTGGATTCTTCTTTTCTGGTGATCTCCTGTGCATATTTTATTTTCGAATTTGTTTTCTCGAGTCCCCTAGAGTTTACAATGGTTCAGCCCATATTTACATAAGTTGCAGCAATGTGCGGTGCACATACATTTCTTGAGTGATGTATTGAGCCTCGATTTGGTAACTGGCACTGCAACTAGCGGGCATTGTATAAAGTGACCTAGTTAAACGTCCAGCAATTGAATATGGGAACCGTGAAATACAACGGGTAATGAAGGGGAAAATATTTTACCGGGCATTTTTCTTAATATAGGACAGTTTGCACGTCTGTTGTTTTTCACTGGACACTGCCATAAGGTATACATTTTACAGTATACCAGTACATACAAAAAATAATGTTAATTTACATTTACTAAAGCGTATTTAGGCTGTAGGTGGATATTCCACTGTATGATTTTGTTATGGTCCGTGAAACAGAATATTTTGCCCTGGTGACGTGGTTGCGTGAGCAGATAAGCTACTCACAAAGGAGATTGCAATAAAATCAACAACCCTATTTACCATATTTATACCCTTAGAGAGTTGGATGGGGCAAATACAAATAGCAAGGTTATTTGTCCCAGATCACGACAGACATCATTTTTATATGTTGCTAGACAGGGCACATTTAGTAATAAAATGTAGTTAAGAGAATTATATAATTTGTTGGTGGTGTTAGAATTTAATGTAAAAAGTATGATTTTTATTGAAAGTTCTGTTTTGTATAATACTTACTTTCTTTTCGCCTGAGAATTAACACCATCTCAGAGTAATTAAAAGTACAATGCAAGGTCAACGCACTATCACACTATTCTTTATCGTCTAAATAATTTAATTATGAACTCTCTATGTATATCATCATTAAAAAAATATATAAAAATGATGTAATAAGGTATATTCTGAATAATATGTTGTTTTTCTATTCAATATTAAAAATCCCGGCTGAATGTATGCATACGAAATTAACAAACTGAATAATGATACCCTATCTCCGCGCGAATAATCACACAGATGCTCTGTGGGGTTGACCGCAAAATGTGTATTTATCTTCTAGGGGCAACATTAGCAGCATGTAACTTATATATCCAGAAACTACTCTCGAAGACAGATATGAAATCGGCGACTTGTTACAATTTATTTCTAAAATATCGCGACAACTTAACTCGACGAGTATTATCAGTAACTTAGGGGAACCGAAACAAAATTTACGATGCAGCAGCCTCGGCTCTAGGGAGTGTTGGAAGCTGATCTGTGGTGAGGAAGGACGAATCGTAGCGCTGATTACAATACAGATCTCGCTGGATCGAGACAGTCATCAATGTTTCATCTTGAGCCTCTGAGTGATGTTTTCCCTCTCAACCGCCAACAGGTAATACAGGTATTGAGTGTAGTATTTCGCGTAGTACCGTAGTGTGTTGCGTGGGTGGGGCGGTCAGTATGAATTGACTGACTCGCTGAAACTAGGGCATCGAGTTAGTCGATACAAAAAACTGTGTTTTTCATCATTGTGCCTCGAGGATTTCGCAATTATACGTCTTAGATCGAATGTCAAAACGCTTTTCTTCAGCTTTTCGCGAATGTCACGTCTCACTTTCATATTTTTAATAATATTTTCTCACAAGTTGCGTTGGTATGCGTGTAACTTTTTCTATTAGGGGCGTGGGCGATACGGCGAATAGCATTGTGGTGCTCAGTGCGGTATCGGCTGCATGTCCAGGGCATCGCGTATCTAATCCTTTTATTTTTGTGCTATAAAAATAGCGGGTTTCAATATTATTCCGATTTTAAACAATTATACCATACTGTCATTCTTTTAAAATGTACCCCGGCGTTTATAAAATCCGGAGATCGCGCTGACCTCGTCGAGTTCGTATCTACATTTTTCAAGGTCGTGACTAGTATTCATTGCGTTCATGTGACCTTGTCCTCATTTCCACTGCTAAAAACGAGCTCATTTCGTATGCATCACATAACACATCACGTGCCAGTCAGCAATGCAGCCATACTCGCTTTTATTGTGTTTCATCCACATTAGCCAAAAATGGGCGTGTGTCATTTTATTTTAGTTCACTGGTACAATTAATTATATTTCATTTATATACTAGTATGTATCGGCTGGAATAATGAATAATCCGGCTCATTGAGAGAGAAATGATCAATGTTACACCGTAAATCCATTTGAAAACTACTTCTCTGAAACCATTGATTGTACAATGCAAGCATTTAGTGTTTTAAGAACAAATGTGCAAGTTACACCAGGTGCTCAATATGCATGTTTTAAAACTACAAATTTAATTATTAAATAGGCCCCACTATATATTTTACCTGTTATTTGTTGCAGCTATTTAATGAAATCTTTACGATAAGCAGTAACCATGGTAACATTCACTCAGTCTGGTTTCATAATGGGCACACATATATAATATTGGAGAATGGGCGCAAGTTGTACACGTTAGACTCCATCCAGAATGCAACTCCCTATACTGATGAAGACGTCTTTGAAGCACAGGTATCAATAAAGAGATTTCAATCCGTGATTTTATTTTTCATTTGTTTTTAGGCATGCATGGTTCATGGATGTTGCATTTGTAACAAGTTATCCCTTGAAACTTGTGTTGTTGATTGGTCTATCAATTATATTCCTGTCACATGATTGGCTAAAAGTTGTCATGTGATATACTATTTTTCCTGTGCATTGTGGTAGATGACGAATGATTGGCTAATAGTAGCTATAAGATAAACTGCTTTCCCTATGTATTGTGGGAGATTTATGAATGGTTAAAAGTTGTCATGTGATATGCCATCCCTGTGCATTGTGGGAGATTTATGGTTAAAAGTTCTTATATAGTATGTTGCTTAGAGTACTAGTACTTTGGTGAACAATGTACATTGAGTTAAGAAAAATGTTTTTGAGGGTGTAACAAGATATAAATATCGCGTCTACTTTAACCTGAATGTTTTTTTAATAAGTACAGGCTGTCATCAATTGACACTCCCTAAATTTTAATGACTTGTTGGATTTCTGAATAAATGCACCCCTGTACAGTTTCCATTATTTTGTAGTATTAATGATAGCGTCAACTATCTGTCCGTCATATTGTCCATTTTCATTTTTCTCTACTGAATCGGCAGATTGTTCATCGTAAAAGAAAAACATATCTTTTCATTTCAAAATGAATGAGGTACTCCATGATTTGGGTTGGGAAGTATTCCACATAGCGTTCTTGCCACGCCCCATTTTATCACTGATAATGGGCTAGACAATCCTGTGAAGTGGGTTGGGGAAGGAGCTGCCTGACCTTAACCATACCTGCTTGCTGTGGGGTAACCTAATTACGGTTTATGAGGTGAAGGCTAAATGATATTAAGATTAATGAGTAATTTCACTGTAACCTAGTATGTTGTGTATTTATAGTGCCATATTGTGACCCAAATTAAAAAATATCACCACTGGAAACTTTCGTCAACTTCTGGGGTGAAAATTTGTAAAAGTGTGCTTTTTTCCCTTACAAATTTAATGAATAATCAATTAGCAGTGACAAATGCAGCAAATTTATTGTTCAAAATGAACTGTAGAGTTATAAGAATGATTTTTGTTGCCGTAGTTAAACTTTTAATGGAATGACAATAAACCTTGTATTTGTATTCACCACGGATACGTGTTCCTTTCCCCTTTGTATTTCAAAATCAGTATTTAGTCATTAATTACAAAATACTGAATAATTTCTTCTTTTTTTTTCTCATAAATTCTGCTCAGGGCCAGTAATTAATGTCATTCAGTAAATAATTGATGAAGACATAGAATAAAAACCAAAAAAACTTGACAAAGATGGCAGCAATGTTTTAACAGTGAAAGCATTTAACTCCCGGAGTACGTCATTCTTAAAGTACATCGGTAGGGTCAGTTACACATTATATTACAGAGAATCTTGTTATTTATTATTCTTTAAATCCTTCAAGCAATGAAAAGTAATTATTATTCAGCTGGTAGCAAAAGCAATAAAATTCATCCGTAAGTAAAATGCTGTACGAGAATGTTCAAATGTCTTCCTATTTGAAAAAAAGTCATATTGATTTGAACATTTTTTTTTTCTTTACATCGGATGCAGCATGTGATTGAAGTATAGTCGATCACTGGCATACTTTTATCTCATTTATATCTCAAAAAAATATTACTAAAAGCTGGTGACGATGTTATCATGAGGATACCAGAAAGTATGCACTCAGGCAGTACAGGATTGCATCAGCCTTCTCTTGGTCTTGGTGACTTGCTACCTTGGTGCATACTTTACGTTATTCTTCTAATAACAATAAATTGGCATCCATATTTTTTGAAGGACTAAATTACTTTTGTCCTTATAAGTTCAACCAGAATAGATTTTTAAAGCATCTTTCTCATTCGCTTTCATTGTCTAATTTTGTTCCACACAATTTGTATCAATATCGTTATTCTGATATTTTCTTATTACTATACTTGAGTATATTCGTTGTCATGACATTGTTTTCCTGATGTTTGATGTTTCCTTATGTTGAATATTCATCACCATAAAACAAATCACTAAACTGGGATTGAAATTTAATTGGTTGAATATCTGTCTGCATTCTTGAAAATAAAAAAGACTCTTTTGCTGTCTGAAATGTTTGGGTCATTCCAAACAGCGAGATTGTCATTCAATCTGAGAGAATATTAAAAAAAATGTTGTGAATTGTAAACGTGACAAGATGGCTGACACTAAAAGATACATTTTATGTGTGTGTTTTATTCACAATGGTTTTATGAGTTCACTGCTATTTTATAGCAGACATGAAGTGAGTTACAGGGAGTGGCTTTAGTCTGCTTAAGTAGCAAAATATTCTTTTCAAACTCATTTTACTTTGACCTACTCTGTATGTTTGAAAAAGATAAAAAATGTATCATTTAATTCACTCAGATTAATGCTGAAGTAAAAAAATGTTTTTTGATGATCTTGATGACCTAACTTTTGAAAATAATAGGAGCTCCTGATGTCAGTATATTGTTTTAAACTGACAATCTATTCAAAAAGTTTTAGTAAAACAGTCGCATCATGTCGTTTTTTAATTAATACTGTTCGGCTGACAACTCAACCTTTTGTATGGAGACAAATTTATTTAGTGGTCTATATATAATACTTAGTACCTTGAATGCAGGCATGTGGTATTTTGCAATGCAGCAATGTTGTTTCTGTTTCATGTGTTGCATCATGGGAAAATGTAGAGACAGAGAACATCTGCATCAAGCAAAGAATAGATCATGCAAGTATTTCCCCTTTTTGAGCACCACTTTTTGTAGTCAGTCACAAAATAAAACCCACATTTTTTTCCAAAATTGTTATCAAAACCTGTAGAAAATTGTAATAATTTTATTCAAAATAACAAATGAATTAATGATTGAGAGAAAACAACTCTTATATTCAGATGATTGTTCTTATCCCCTGCATTGTAAGCCTTTCCCAGTGAAATAAGTTTTAAAGCTGACTCTGAAATACTGAGATTCTTTGACATCAGATTGTTTTCTTTTTCAGTTTACTTCAAGTTCACGATATCTAGATTTGCCATTGATTTCATCACCGATAGTCAGTATATGTTTTACAAAGAAGAATCCTTCAATTACATACCTGGTGAGTGTCAGCTTTGAACTTGAAACCAATTTATCATATAAAAAATAGATAATTCAAATTGAGGACACACTTTAATTTCCTTGAATGAAATTTGTTATCTACCTTTACTGTTTGATATGTTTTGGTAAAGTGTTACCATGACAATTTCACAATTAACAAATACCAAAGCAATGCTGTTTTCAGCTTATTATAAAAGGATTATTTCCATTAATATTTTTGTTTGGAATCTGCAAAGCTGCTCACTACAATTATTAAAATTTTAATATAACTTTGAACTTTGTCATAGTTCACAAAGCTGCTTAATTGTTTTCATATTTTTTTTCAAAATATCGAGTAAGACCTGTAACACTATATCCATTTGTTAAATAACGACATAAAGACCCAGTGATGCCATGCTTGATAAAAATGATGCGAGCAAGAAACATCAATTTACAGTACAACCAGTAATTTGTTAACATTAACAAGGAGGAAACCCAATTTCTATAACTGCAAAATTTTACAACATTACAAAACAATTCATAAACATGTTGTCGATACATGTGTGATTTGAGGAAGGGAGGGAGCTTGGGAGAGAAAAAAAGTTTCATCTCATTCAGGTAAAAACAAAATCAAGACATCCCCATAATTTCCATTGGCCCTTCCCTTAATTTCTGCAGCAACTCAGATATATACATATGTATTTCAGTTCCATAGGAATGGTACTGTACAGTCCTGGTCCTATAATAGACATGTGCCACTATGGTGTAGTGTTCGTGAATTCTCTATTTGCCATGACGACAGTGAAATCGTATCAGTGGTATTGAAAGATGATATCTTGATATGGATTGAGAAAAGAAAATCATCCGATAGTTATGATGTTTGTAAGCAGCATTTATCCATAGGTAAGTATGATCTATAGAAAAAGTAGTTTGTGAGGTGCATACAATGTAAATATGGATTAAGTGTTGTATGTGATTGCCATTGATGAAACAACGATCTGCAGAAGGTACTAGGATTTGTTTTAATTTGAGATGTGTGTAATGAGTCAGCTTAATGAATGAATGAATGAATGAATGAATGAATGAATGAATGATGAATGAATGAATGAATGAATGAATGAATGAATGAATGAACAAATGAATGAACAAATAAATAAATGAATAAATGAATGAATAAATAAATAAAATATTTTTTTAATTAATAATAATTAATTAAATAATGGTTGAACAAATGAGAAAGGAAATGAATCAATGAATGAATGAAATCGATTGTAATAATAGAAATAGATATTTCTAGGGTCTGTGGCTTAATTATTATACCACCAAGCTGTAGCATATTTTATTATGAGATAAAATACAATTGCAGCGTTTAGTTTACAGTTCAGAATACATCATATGAAATTATTTATTGTGTCGCCATTAATTATGTGAATAAAAGAACTCCTATGAAATTGTGTCAACGCGACCGAGCCAATCATGACTGCCATGAAATGTTGGATTTTAAAATTGACGCGTAACATACGATGGTGAAATAAGGAATGCATCTATGTCGTTTGTGTTACGGGACGCTTTACTTATCACTTGATTATTGGAGCTGTCATTTCAGTGCCGATGTGTCACATGAGATCAAGGTCTGGTGGTGCACTTTGACCCAGGCTTGGAATTTTCCCCTGCGTGATCCTGGGATTTGAATTCTTATTTAAGGGTCTATAAAACATTTGTGTAAGCTTTATTTTCTCACGGTTTTGATGTGATTAAGCCAACTGCTCATTTGACAACTGCGACAACTTTATCCGCCAACTTACCTGAGAATGTTTGATTATTGTTTCATTCGTAAATTCCATCTTTATTTTATTATGTTGTGACAAAACAGTGAACAGAAGGTCTTTTAAAATTAAATTGTTTAACTGTTTTGGTCATGAATTAATTCTGAAACTTTGAATTCACTTTTAGCCAAATGTAGTCACATAAATTTGTTCATATTTTGTTATCAATAATTTTGAATAGTTTTCTGTAAGCAATTGGAAATTATATTTATATGTTCTAAAATTATAAAACAAATTATAGAATAATGGACACACAATTATGTCAAATGTTTGGGCGGAAAAAAATTATGACATACATAATAATGACATACATAATACTTGAATGACTTTTTGAAAATTAGTTTTTCCTTCATGAACTACAACATACCTCAATCTTTGATGACTGATTATGTGAGCGTCTGATTATCTATGTTGTGATCCAATGAACTCGTCACTATCTGCAATGTTTGAACACGTCTAAAGAGTTCACACGTGTAATCACAGAGCATGTTAACTAACTAAATAATAATGATTAACATGACCACAAGGGAATAAAAATAAAGGAAAACGTAATAAACTACTAAATTAAAAATTACTTTGATAACATCAATGTGGTTTGACTCTAACAACTGTTGTTGCTATGCTATTTTGATACAAGAAGTACAATTTTGTTATTAGAATTCCAAATTCCAGTTAATGGTATTGTGTTCATATTTAACAATAGTGCACTACCCATGCTGCAGTTTGGTAGATATGAGACCACCTGTGTGTACGTGACAGAACTGTGTCTCATTTACATATTTGTACGACTGTAACCTTGTGTTACGAATATTTTACATTCTGTCGTAAATTAATCTGAATATTTAATGATTTCATATTAAACATCAGGAAATATGATATTTAGTTTTAGGCTTCATTTGTATAAAGCAATTTAATGATTTATCCATTTGTAATATTGTGGATACTTTGTGTGATTACCTTACAACCATCACATCAGCTTTTGTAAAAAAGTCATTTTTCCTTCCCAATATTAATGTGTTTAAATCATCAAATCATCAGTCAAGTACTACAAAAACAAGGTGTTTAATTAAAGATATATAAAAACCATCAATTAAAAAAAATAATGCAGTTATGAAATACAACAGTCAATTATGTTAAGTTGCGATAACTTTGTTTCAAAATATTTTTGTCAACAGTAGTATAAGCTTTGTGTAGGTAATATTATTTCAATACTATTTTCAATATTGAAGTCAAATATGTTTCCGTCTAATATTGCAATATTCTGGGCAAAATATACAATGCCAATACTCGTTATCAATAGGCAAACACGGACAACATCAGAATCTACTAGCAAATTAAAAATGTTGGGAAAACAAAGGGGACAAACACAATGATACAGTCAATGTAGGGAGAAATACATGACACTCTTGAAACCAACCAGCAGATTTCATGTGTTTCAAAAAGAGTAAGCAAACATATTTTTTAACTTTTTACTCGCATTTGCTCAGAATGTATACCATGTTTTGTCAAGTCGTTAATATGACTATGCAAATAGATTAGTACCCTAATATTTTCTCTTCAAACTGACTTCCTTCCGAGGTTGCATAATAAATCAAATAATTGAAGTATATAATTTGGGAAAGTAGGTCATTGATGGGGGTTGTGTTGACCTTGATGGGGTTGACCTGACCTGTATTATTTACAATATGTTAATACCTGCTTGTGTTTCTTACAGGGTCTTGTTAATTCTCCTATAATTTTTAAATTCTAAAAGTAGATATCATATAATAATATTAAATGTTCAACTCATTGTTGGCAGAGAATTCTTCATATCATATTATCAAGATTTAAGAACTCATTAAAAACTTTTTATTTAACTTTTAAGTAAGTTCTTCCAGATGTCTGTTTTAAATTTGATCCAAATAGAAGAAAGTTTTATTCGCACTGGAATATAATAATAGTATTGATTTATGGATAAGTAGGTAGTGAAGAGGTGACCCCTCCTCCTTTTCCAAACACACTATTTAGAAAAACAATTCTAAAGTCCATTGATATGAGACTTGGTATAAATTTTCTGTCAGAACTACGTGATGATGCTCTACTGTAAGTAATTCTCTTCGTTTGTGAACCGGCTTTCACAGCAGCTTCCGCAGAGCCTATAAAAATGCATGGTACTGTGGTGCGAATCTTAGCAATGTAGATCTGTCCCCGAGAATAGTATGAAACCCTGCTTTGGCCGCCATTTTGGATTGGCAAAAAAGGTAGAATGCATAGAGTTGAGATTCATAATTCAGAAACTATTTTGAGTACCCTTAATTGATTCTTTCAAAATTAATAACAAAGAATAGTTTAGCAAAGGTTTGCTAAATCACTGTAACGGTTATTAACTGTCACAATTATAAAAGGAAAAATTGAAATATAAATCTTTTTCTCAAATTTTATCAATAATAATCATTTGGTTCAAAATTATAGAGAAATGAAAGAAAAATGCTGCATCAAGATATTAGAGGAATGTAATTCATTGTGTTGGCTCTGTTGTGAGTGGAACTCAAGAATCTAGGCCAAGGTTGGTGGTGTCTTGAGTCTAACTCAGGGTTCTAGGCCAAGATTGGCTCTGTCGTGAGTGGAACTCAGGATTCTAGGCCAAGGTTGGCTGTGTTGTGAGTGGAGCTCACATTTCTAAGCCATGGTTGGTGGTCTCTTGAGTGGAACTCAGGATTCTAGGCCAAGGTTGGCTGTGTTGTGAGTGGATCTCACATTTCTAAGCCATGGTTGGTGGTCTCTTGAGTGGAACTCAGGATTCTAGGCCAAGGTTGGTTCTGTTGTGAGTGGAACTCAGGATTCTAGGCCAAGGTTGGCTGTGTTTTGAGTGGAACTCACATTTCTAAGCCATGGTTGGTGGTCTCTTGAGTGGAACTCAGGATTCTAGGCCAAGGTTGGCTCTGTTGTGAGTGTAACTCAGGATTCTAGGCCAAGGTTGGTGGTCTCTTGAGTGGAACTCAGGATTCTAGGCCAAGGTTGGCTCTGTTGTGAGTGGAACTCAGGATTCTAGGCCAAGGTTGGCTCTGTTGTGAGTGGAACTCAGGATTCTAGGCCAAGGTTGATCCCTTGATAAATAAGTGATGATAAGATTTGTAATCACAAGTGTTCGCAAACACAGAAGATATCAGTGTAGTGTTAAGAGAGAATAATAATAATTTACCTACATTTTATGTACGTTTTAAGCTATTTTTTTACTGATATATACAGATATACATGTTGAAAAGATAATAACATTGTTAGCGGGAATATTGCAAAGTATGTTCCAATTCAACAACATGGATGCATCTCCCAATACATTGTGCATATACTTTGTAGAATTCTCACAATAACCTCTCAAAGTAAACTCTTATTAAATCATCAAACTGGACCAACTTGTAGATACATTATAGAAAAATAACTTAGGATTTCAAAACCCTATGGCAATTAAATAAGCCTCCAGTTTGGTGAAGAGTTTGTTGCTAGAGCATACAGACTGAATACTGGGGTATAATTTCACTATCACTGCCATCTGCTCTATTCAATAAAAAACTAAAATTGGATGACTTCGTTTGTGGACTTCATCCATACCATATGTGGTTATATTAATTTCCGTTGTTAATTGTAGCAACACTCGGACTACAACACAAACATTAATCTTCATGGTCATTGCATGTGAAAATTAAAAAAAAAAAAAATTAAAAAAAAAATATAATCAAAAAATTCAATTTTCAGGTTAAATCTAATAAGAGCACAATTTTTATAACAATTTTAAAATCAATTTTGAAAAGCATATTGAGCAGAAAATTGTTATTTTTTTTATCTTTGGCCTTAAAATACAATATCTATACACAACAATAGGGACCTGTAAGTAACCATAGATAGGGTCCAAGCATTATATATTCATCAATAAATATGATACCCGGTAATTATATGATTTTCGATATCTGTGTAATTAATTTCCACATAAGATCAGGTTAAAAAAAGGCCACAAATTCACGAGACCTTAAAAAAAATGGGAAAATACATAATTTCAAATTATATTTATTTTAATAGTTAGTCAAAATTGCTGTCCAAGATCCGAAATGTTTGTCAAATCTAGTTTATAAAACCAAATTAACGTAATTTAGGTTAAATAACCACAAATGCGTATCCACGATCCCTAGTTTCCCAGGGACCGCACCTTAAATGTACTTTCAGAAAAAAAAAAAAAATGAAATGATAGCTTTTAGTTTGTTTGAGCTATTCTATTGAGACTGGGCTGATTTAGAATAATGAACCTGACCTGTGTCCTCATTATTAAAGAATTGTGAACTCAGGCGAACATGATATACTGTGAAACATATGATATTATTTTACTACCAGGGTATGTATGACCTGGTTGTACAAGCTGTTGTAGCATTTAGGGACCTTCGATAAAGTTTACTGAAATACAGTGGTGGTGGTGGATGGATCTTTTGTTATCGATTAAAGTGACAGTTTTGTTGTACCATGTATAGTCCCGTAATTTGAATACAATTCATGTAAAATGTACATGTATTGTTTGTTTACACAGAATTCACACGGCGAAACAAAGATGGTGTTTTAACAACATACATGTAATAAAGGCCAATTCCATTTAAAAATGCAATTTGCTGCATAAATTGTATTCATTTTACACTGTAGATATGTCTAAACATGTTGCCATTTAGCCTGAAATAAATTCCAAACAACCCAAAAACTAAATATAAATAAGCTAAAGAATGAATATTTGTCTTAGTTATAAAAAATTAGACAAAAAAATTGAAATTTTTGTCCATAAAAAATAATTATTACTTGATGGCAGTAATACTCTGTTTTACTCAAATCCTTGTATTAATGTGATAAAAAATAAGAAGTATGTTAACAATATAACTATGTTTTTAGACCAATATGGAATGTCTTGTGAATATTGTATTTGCTTTATTGATTAGTAATATATGCATTTATGTAAATTAGATATTTCTGTAGTCCGACTTTTATGAGTTATCATGAATTCAGTAGTTGGTTTATAATATAGAAAATACTGGAAATATGTACTAAATATTCAGATGATTTTCATTGTGTTCGTATTGGCTCTAGTTTCTTGTTGTTTTGTACATAAGGTAGAATCTTCAAGTATTTCTAAAATTCATCAATATTCATAGCATCAAATGTTTCACTGTAGTTCAAACACCAATAAAGTATCATCACTAGCAATAACTTTAAATACATTTTCTTTGTAATGCATGCTGAAGTCAAGAAGGATTTCCTTATCAAGTAATTGAAAAAAACTCACACAATTTTCCCTTTCAATGCCTCATTAACTCATGTAATTTGAGATTTCTGCACGTTTTAACCCTGCCACTATTTTGTCAGGAAATTATGATAGTTATAAGTGTAGTTTCATATCAAAACTAATGTGAACCAGATCAAATTACTTTCCTTAAAGTTTATATGCAACAAGGACCTGATTTAGTTTGTTAATCCCTAGTGGTATACAAAAAAAAGCTTGTGTTCTAGGATTGATATATTCACGACTGTTATAATAATAATTAATGAATGATTGTGAGTGAGTACCTAATTACAGTCTATAATCAGTCATTATTATAATTTACAGATGAAGTCAGGAAATTAATTACAATTAATGTTTGCAGTGCTTTATTAGGGTGAGCAGACGGACTCCAGAGACGATTGATTTGTTTATGACATGCACTATTGAATGAATTAAATTAATCATACCTTTATAATACATACATACATACATACATACACGCAAGTTTTGTTTAATAATGAAAAGAATTTTTAATGAGGTTCATAACCTAATTTTAGTTTTGCTGGTAAATAATTTAAAGTGTTCCTTCCTTTTTGTATTGGTATCATTATTTCAAATTATTAAATAATTATTCTACTAATTCTCGTCTTCGTTTTGAAAGCCAATGTTTGTCATCTTTTATAAAATATAACTCTTACAATTTTTTTCTTATTTTTTCAAAATTTTGTCATTTTCCTTGCTCAGTCCAAACATTAATAACCACGCCTTAGGAGATGGTTGTTATACAATGAACTTGTTCTGAGCTGGCATTAAGCCATGTTGAGGAAAATGCCATGGAAACCAATCATAAACACCATTCCGATTGGACAATTGCCTCCAATTACAGAAGTGTCTGATATAGAGCCTGTAATTTACACTGGTAACAGATATAAATCTATCAATTCTAATGTTAATCCACTTCCCTATAACATGTGTAAAAATAATACACTTGGCTTCGCTTCAACAGCAGTTTCATATATTGGCAAGTTTCCAACTCTAATTCAACAACCACTCCTAAATCATCTCAGTGCTGAAAACTTAAAATACTTCAACTATTTTTAAATGCATTCATAAATTCCAGCTACATTTTTAATTTTCTGTTTTAAAACAACCCAAGAAATTAGTTGTGAGAAGTATTACAGTCAGGTGAATTTTATGGTCAACCTTTTCAAAGTACAAATTCTGTATGTCACATGTGGAGTTTGGAATGTTAAGGCCCTTCCACTTAAACATTTCAAGGTCAGAAACTCAAATTTGGGTCATTAAGGTCAACCTTGTGAGGATGCACTCTGCCTTGTTTACATGCCTTTTGTTGTTAGAGATTTTTATTGTTTACACTTCTAGATTAAAGATGCTTCATAAAAAACAATTGGAAAAAAACATCTAAGGTCACAATCAACTATTTGAAATTATATTGTACATTCAAAGACTGATAAAAGCAGTTTGGCAACCGATCTAGTTAGGTTTCTAATAAAAAAAATTGAGAAAAAAAATGCAGCTTGTGAAGTATTAATGCAACCCCTGGATCTAAATTGTCATATTTGGCTATACACATTTCACTGATTTTCTACTGTTTAAATATATCCTACTAATCCTTACAAAATTTTCTTCACTGGGGTATTATTGCCACACCCCCTGTTACATTGAAATTCCCATCACAGTTGGTGGGCTCATATTCGGTCAAAGAGCACAGCTTGTTTCCAAAGACATTATACTATTATTTCTATCCCCTCCTTTCCCTCCTTCAACCACAATGATCAAGTCCAAAGCTAGCAGGTGTATTTGTAAAGTTTCATATTTGACCTCATTTGTTTTCAGTTACTAGTGAGAGTACAGAGAATGGAACCGATCACTCATTGTATTAAAAAGAATGCCTGGTATGCTGCCAAACATAAAGTGGTGGCATTCATACCAGCAGTAAGCTTTTATTTCCATCACAACTGTATGCTAAACAGGGGGTCTTAAGCCAAGGACACGCATACATTAAAATACAATCAGCCTCTTGATAAATAGGTCATCAATAATTCTCAGCATTAATTAATTTAATTGTAATGATTATTTTTATTTATGCATCGTGAAAAGAAGCTAAGATTGGAAGAGTCAATGTCACGTCGATTGATAATTATTTTCAGATACTAATAAATAATACAAGCTCAGAAATTTGTCAATATGCACTCATATTCTTGGTGGGGTGTTTGAATTTCTGGAAAACATTTTATTATTTCAATGAAAATAATTTGATTGACTTACCAGACTTTTTCAACTTTTAACAAAATAAATTGCATTTTTTAAAAATTTGATATCATGACCATAGGCAAATTATGTCATTCAGTCTGTAATTAATTATGTAAAAATGTGGCAAATTTTGGTCATGGCGTGATGTTTTTTTTTTTTCAAACTGTGCACTGTACATTTTTTGACTCGTAATATACGTCTTTGCAATTGCAGACGAATATATCCTACAGCGCTAATAAATTGATACATAGTATAACGTACATGTGTGGTATGTCAGTTTATGTGCAATCCATGCAGGGAATATTTAATTTCTGTTGTTGCGTTTGGATGATTGAAGATAATCAATACACTTTCTAATTTGCTGATCCCTGTGTACTGCGTGCATACCAAGAAGGTTTCATATGAGAGTATGATCTACTCGGTACTTTCTATGTATTGGACAAAATTTAACACAAATATATTATGTCTATGTTCAGATGTGTGTGAACTTTTTTTGTAATACGATTTTTTGTGTGTTTTTTTTTTCAGAAAATGTACCGAGCACTCGGATGGTAGTTTTGGCGAATTGTCCAGTGTGTGATATATCTGATATGCAGGATGGAGTGTGTATATGGCCAAGGTTGGTATTACTACAATTCAGTCATCATTCTTGAAATACTATAAAAACAATTATATGACATGACATAATGTGATGTGATGCAATGCAATGTACTTTGATCTAAGTTAATGTAATATAATTAGTGTGTAATGTGTTGTTTTGTGTTGTGTTGTGTTGTGTTGTGATGTGATGTGATGTGATGTGATGTGATGTGATGTGATGTGATACTAAGGTATCACTTAGTACCACTTATAATAAAACTAATAATTGTATATTCTATTTTAGATTACCAGACAGACCAATCCATCTCTTTCTGCTATACCATGTGACTGACAACACACTGAGTGTATGTTTATCAGAACATGGTGTGATTGATACAAAGTCCAACTCTTCAGTTTGCGAGTTCAACTCATTATTATTAGAAAACATTACTATTATATCTCAGGTAATATGGGATACTTTTACATTATATGTTTGAATGCACAGCTGTTATTGGTCAGAAACACAATACATACATTTCAAATGTAGCCCTTCATCAGCAGCTACTCAAGTTATTGGGAAATATGTTTAATTTTATAATATGATGTTAAAAAAGAATAAAAAGCACAAACAATTTTATAGTATTCTAGCAATATAAAATAGCCTGCAGCATATATTCATTTTCGGCATATATATAGAACTTGACACTGCACAATGTTTGGGTTACTTTAATTGATCTAGGTATGCAACTTTTTTGCTTGTTGCATGAAAATACTGAGCTTACACATTGATTAAAGTTACAATATTTTGAAAGTACTGCGTGCATGCTGGATTTTTTATTGATATATCAATCATTTTTTGATTACAAGTGATGGGTGTACAGTATCTGCCTTGTGTGAAGTACACTACGACCTTATTAAAATCATACATATACGGTTATAGAAGGGTTGAACAAAATATGATCTTCATCAATTTTTTCAAAACATTTTTTGCAGCTTTCTGAAAGCACAAGTATTATAGGTAGGACCAGCCAGAAAGATAAAATATTGTTAATCCGTCAAGATGGAAAAGTTTTTTCAGTAACTGGTAATGGAGGTAGGTTGGTGTTCTTACTTTCTTTTCACTATGACTTCTAACACTTGAACATCAATATCTGCTTTTGACACTTTTCACAAAATTTAATGAGTGAAAATGTACCAAATGTTGCACCAACATTCTGTCAGGAAATGTGGTGTTCAAAGTAAGAGGAATATTGGATAAAAGAAAAATAACAAAATTCTAATTCTGAAAGTAAAAATTGTTGTTTGTATCATGTGACAGTTATTTGGGTCATGTGATAATTATTTGAGTCATGTGACAGTTAGTTGAGTCATGTGACAGTTAGTTGGGTCATGTGATAGTTATTTGAGTCATGTGACAGTTAGTTGGGTCATGTGATAATTATTTGAGTCATGTGACAGTTAGTTGGGTCATGTGATAGTTATTTGAGTAATGTGACAGTTGGGTCATGTGATAATTATTTGAGTCATGTGACAGTTAGTTGGGTCATGTGATAGTTATTTGAGTCATGTGACAGTTAGTTGGGTCATGTGATAGTTATTTGAGTCATGTGACAGTTAGTTGGGTCATGTGACAATCATGTAATTTGTTTATTCTAACTCTAGTGATGGACCATATAGTAGATTTAAGTGGTGAATTATCAGATACAGCGAACTGGTTTGTTAATAAATTCACTCTGGGTGCTGTGCTGTCATCTAAACTAATAAGGTTGGTACTCTGATTGACGATGAATTCTAATCATTGTTTTTTGTAATATTAAGAAAAAACTGCAAATAACCCAAAAGTCGTAATTTTGTTATTCAAAATAGTAGCTGGTATATATGTTAACTGATGTTATTTTGCACAAAAATTTCATCGCACAGTTGAAGTTGCCAAAACCTTTATTATCTGCCCTTGTTCGCTAGTATTCTAATATATCCTACGTTGATCACAGTGAAGTTTTGAGGTAATACTATTTCCCAATTTCAGATTTTACAGTTTATCAACCGGTGATGTTCTATTCAGTATGAATACATCACAATACGGGGATCACATATATCCGGTTAATACACCTGATATACTGACGTTATTCTGGACGATACATGGGGCATATCATTTACAGGTAATAGGCGCATCTACATGATAAAATTAATTAATTCATCATTTTCACATTTTTGTCAGAAATCAATTATTCAAAGCAGCTATGCTGGGATCTAATCAAGTAGTACGTTGAGAGTATATTTTGTCAGCGTAATTTAATTTATTCTGAATTGAACTTGCGAACAGGTTTTTGGGTAGAGGGTTAGGTTTAGATTATACTGTGACTTCATCTGTTTACATTATTGCCAACCAGCTTGTAATGGTTCAATAAGAAATGTCAATAATAGCTCGCTAATGTGACAATGTTGCCCACAAGTTGTTTTTTAGCAGGGTGCATACTTGTGTATATAATAACAGCAGTGATCAATGCAATTATTTTATCTTTGGTTACCTATTGTAAGGATGTAGCTAGATACCGGTAGTAAAGATTTGAACATTTTAAAAGCACTGCAAAACACTTGATATTTTGCTGACAGAAATATTTCAATTATTAAATGAAAAATAGTAGCAAACTAAAAAGGGTACCCAAAAGTGCCACTCCTCAATCCCCAGGATTGCACCATGGAATCATGGGATACTATTGTTCTTGTTTAATCAACTAATTTGGCTTTTGTTTCCCAATTGTCCTTCTAATCTAGTAAGAAAATAAACTGAATATTAATCTTTGAAAATTGAAAATTGTCAAAATAACTATAATTAAGTTTCATAATTTGAAAACTTGTTCTGAATCACTTTGCTCAACTTTTCTGTTTAGAATTTCAAATAGCCAATCAGAAGGGATAATTTTAAGAAATGAACAGTGTTAAAAGTTTGTTGTGATCCATGAATGTTATCTGTAGTGGTTACGTTTGTGTACCAAAACCTGCAATGCTACAGTCATATCTGCTACGCTTACATTGTTCATTGAGTTGATAAGTTTTTCCACTATATCTGTGTTGACATTAAATCCACAGATAGTGGTAAGACTTGACCAACTTGTGTTCCAATACCATCAAAGACAGGTAGGCATGTATGGCACCAAATTGTGAAGCATTTTTTGGCTAATCTACAGATCCAAGAAAGTAATCACAAAAATTACTCGCCATACTACAATTGTGTCAGTGCTTAACAAGTGATTTTTTCTGTTCATTATACATGAACCTTTTTTAATTGGAATTTTGAATTTTAATTTAGTGAAATTCATGAAAGTATGAATGTTTTTTATGTCAAATTTTTTTTTTTACATTTCTAATGATGGTTGAAAATATCTTAACCAATCACAGTGCTTTAGTGGATGTACCTTGCATATATAGTATATCTTTGACATGCGTCGCAGTGAATCAGCCAATGATTGAATAAAACTCACAAAGACTCATGGGTAATGGGCGTTAACAAATGGCTTCTATTGCCAATAAAAGCACCTTCTTCGGATTTGATTGAAAGGAAGAGTAAATGTTTTTTTAAATAATTTATAAATTTCAATAAAAAACATTTACGTCTTCATAAGATTTACTGTTTGGCAAAATAGTTAAAAGTTTGGCCTTGTGGTCACTGATGTAAGAACTGCAAGTTTCAGAGAGATTAATAATTTCAACAACAACGATACAAACATCATACATATATTTTGGAGAAAACAATTGACAGAAAACTATTCTAATTATGACAGCTAAAACAAATTATAACGAAAGACAGTGTGAGGGTAAAAATACCTAATGTGGTGGTTGAGTTGATATTAGTAGGTTACCATGGCAACATATTTCTGGCACCTGCTGCTATCAACTGATTCACCCATTACATATCATCTACATTCTTTGTACTGTGTTGCGAGTATAATACCAATGTGTACCTGACAGCCATTGTGATTAAATTATAAGTTTTTAAAAATTTTTAAAAATAACTACAAAAAACTAACTTATTAAACTGACATCACAATTGAACATACTGATTGGTTAAATGAGAAAGAAATAAAAAATATCAAATGTTTATTACTTTTGGAAGAAATGGTCTGTACATGCTAAAAAAAAAACATGGCTTCCCCCGGGAGCCTCTTTCTGAGTTCACCTGAGTTACCTTTCCTGCAGGGAACTGTGAGGGCTACAGATTTATGAAAAGGGTCTATCAAAGGTCTCAACACTGTCAATAATTCAAACACATGTAATTTGATGAAAGCAAATGGAGAATTTTAGATATACATAAAATAAACATCTATGTTAATGTGGTTAGAACAGCCAAGTGGCGAGAAGAGTAGTCAAAGTTATTAATTTCACCGTTAAACTCGCTCTTCATACAGAGGGTGTTTTCTCCCAGCATGCTTTATGCACACACATCTTTGCCACACATGGATTTGCATAATAATGGCCATGCCATGTTTGTAGGCATGCAACATGCATGTAATATTTTGTGCTGTATGTCTATTATTGAAATGAAATAAAAATATTGTTTAAATAAAAAAAATAAAATGATTTTAGGCATGTAAATATTTAGGGCGGAGCGAGTGTCAAAGAAAACTGTCAATTAGGGCTGACACGATTGTTGCGCATATCATTATGCAAATCCATGTGTGGCAGAGATGTGTGTGCATAAAGCATGAAGGGAGCTATGTCCTCTGTGTGAAGAGTGCGTTACACCATCAGTATTTTACTTACTAATATAGGGTTTTGGTTCGTTTCCACTTATTAAATGAAGACAATACTTTTATTCAGAAAAGTGCAAACTATGGCTTAAACAGGGCTGTAGTTGACCAACATTGTCTGCCTCTTTCCACTATGGTCTAATCCGCAGATTAACATCATAGGTATTCATTGGAAATAATAAGTATCTTCTAAAGCCTAGTTTGTTACACATTGTTTGTGTTATTTCTAATTCTTTTTAGATGTGCAAAGCTGAAAAGCTCTCTGACTACATGTCTCCTGACGACGTATCCAAGATACTCCATCACCAAGGAAGGCCACACCTAGCAACACAACTCACAACAGAAGACAGAAACAGTGTTAACACAGAGGAATTACTGCAAGAAAACATTTTTCAGAGTCCAGCATTACTGATTGCATTACTACACAGGGTACAAAACTACTTGATTTCAACTTTAAACCTTTGAATGCCAATATCAACTTTTGTCACCATTCACAAAATAGTTATATATACCATCTGTGCATATTAATTAGGTAATTTGCATATTCTTAACCATTTGAACACCAAAGTCAACTTTTGCCACATTCATAAAATAGTTCTATATACCATATCAATTAGGTAATTTGCATATCATAAACCATTTGAGCACCAAATTCAACTTTTGCCAACATTCATAAAATAGTTCTATATACTGTATGTGCATATTAATTAGGTAATTTGCATATCATTAACCATTTGAGCACCAAAGTCAACTATTGTCACATTCACAAAATAGTTCTATATACCGTCTGTGCATATTAATTAGGTAATTTGCATATCATTAACCCTTTGAGCACCAAAGTCAACTTTTGTCACCATTCACAAAATAGTTCTATATACCGTCTGTGCATATCAATTAGGTAATTTGCATATCATTAACTATTTGAACACCAAAGACGACTTTTGTCACCATTCACAACATAGTTCTATATACCGTCTGTGCATATTATTTAGATAATTTGCATATCATTAACCATTTGATCACCAAAGTTGATTTTTGTCACCATTCACAAAATAGTTCTATATACCGTCTGTGCATATTATTTAGGTAATTTGCATATCATTAACCATTTGATCACCAAAGTCAATTTTTGTCACCATTCACAAAATAGTACCATTTGTGCATATTAATTAGGTAATTTGCATAATTGACCCTTTGAGCACCAAAGTCAACTTTTGTCACCATTCACAAACTGGTTCTATACTGTATGTATCTTTTTCTTTATATATGGACTATGTCTGAAGTAAAACCATAATAATAATGTGCATATTGATTAGGTAATTTGCATATCATTAACCCAAAGTGCCAAAATCAATTTTTCTCACCATTCACAAATTTTAAACCAACTTAATGTTATTGTACTTATTCAAAATTTTCATCAAGACTTAGGATACCTATTTGGTTGAAAATTATGAAAAGTTTTAGAAAAATACAGGCTAAAACGGAAACCAAAACTTTGTCAAGAAAAATTATAGCACTCAAAGGGATATGTAGGTGTGTATCCAATTAAAAATTACTCCACACCCATTCTTACCACTAAAAGGGGAATTATTAGTATGTTGCTGAGAATGAAACATGACACTAGTTGAAGTCAGTACAGAGTACAGAGTAAAGCAAAGTTTGTTAACAAATGATGGTTAAAATGCTGGATGATTCAGTCCAATAGTTTAAGTATTCTACTATTACTTTTTATCCAAAAAGACATAATTTTATATTGCTTAAAAATATTTAAAATGTTGTGATTTTGACAAAAGATGACATTTGAGAATTCAATCGAGTTAACAAGATTTTGTTTATTGTGATTCAGATACAGCAGTCTGGCAGCTCGCAGTGTGACTGGAGAATAACACAGACTTTAGATTTGTTATATCAGAAATACAAAAATGGAGACAGGAAAATAATAGAAAACAAATTAAACGAAGACACATGTGAACTATTGCAACAATATTGGACCTTACAAGAATTACACCATGACATACTGCACACCAATGTGGTAAGTATTAACAATGATGCACATGACCCTTAAATGTCACACATCCTGGTAATTTTTTTTTTTTGGGGGGGGGGGGGGTTTGTTATCCTATAATAGCAATAACTTTCAATATTCTATGTAAATTTTTTGCAATGTTAAACTCTTTTTATTTAAACTTTAAATTAATAAATTAGAACAATACCATATAAAGTGCCAGGATGTGTGACCTTTTGGTTAGGACAATACCATATGAAGTGCCAGGATGTGTGACCTTTTGGTTAGGACAATACCATACCATATGAAGTGCCAGGATGTGTGACCTTTTGGTTAGAACAATACCATATAACGTGCCTGGATGTGTGACCTTTTGGTTAGAACAATACCATATAAAGTGCCTGGATGTGTGACCTTTTGGTTACTACAATACCATATAAAGTGCCAGGATGTGTGACCTTTTGGTTAGAACAATATCATATAAAGTGCCAGGATGTGTGACCTTTTGGTTAGAACAATACCATATAAAGTGCCAGGATGTGTGACCTTTTGGTTAGAACAATACCATATAAAGTGCAGGATGTGTGACCTTTTGGTTAGAACAATACCATATAAAGTGCCAGGATGTGTGACCTTTTGGTTAGAACAATACCATATAAAGTGCAGGATGTGTGACCTTTTGGTTAGAACAATACCATATAAAGTGCCAGGATGTGTGACCTTTGGGTTAGAACAATACCATATAAAGTGCCTGGATGTGTGACCTTTTGGTTAGAACAATACCATATAAAGTGCCAGGATGTGTGACCTTTGGGTTAGAACAATACCATATAAAGTGCCTGGATGTGTGACCTTTTGGTTAGAACAATACCATATAAAGTGCCAGGATGTGTGACCTTTTGGTTAGAACAATACCATATAAAGTGCCAGGATGTGTGACCTTTTGGTTAGAACAATACCATATAAAGTGCCAGGATGTGTGACCTTTTGGTTAGAACAATACCATATAAAGTGCCAGGATGTGTGACCTTTTGGTTAGAACAATACCATATAAAGTGCCAGGATGTGTGACCTTTTGGTTAGAACAATACCATATAAAGTGCCAGGATGTGTGACCTTTTGGTTAGAACAATACCATATAAAGTGCCAGGATGTGTGACCTTTAGGGGTCATGCATGAGGCTATCGTGTTCTATATTAAACAAAAAAAATATCATTCTGTAACTCAAAAGTTTTATTAAAGATTTGGAATATTTGTGAACATTATTTATCCTTTGAATGTGTTGATCTTTAGAATATTAATGCAGTGAATCACAAATTTATTTCATAAATTTATTATTTCATAATGTGTTTCATACAGGGTACTGTTAATAGTGAATTAAATGTAAAAGATCAAGTACTAAGTTTACTGAGGGGTGGACCTGGAAACAACAATGGTGAGTTAAAATAATGCATAGTAATGGGGACTTACAGCAAATCAATACGAGTATAATCGATATTTGCTTTGGCATCACTTTTTCTTATTAATGCTTTTCAGAAAATTATGATCGTCTTGAAATTCTTATGCATCATTTCCCGAGTGAGGTTACCAATACGATACTTGATATACTGCCAAATACTGAAGATGAAACTGGTAAGTTTATGGCCAACAACCTGTGAACACGTATACATACTTATGTTCCATGGCTCCACATTTTGTGAATACATATACATATCACAGTAACTTTAGCTTTAACTGTATTAATCTACAAGAACCTGCCTTGATCATTATTGTTTATACATGTATCTCTTTACTTGTCCAGCCACAGATTCAATCGATGAGTCTACTATTAATTGGAGTGGTATATTAACACCGGAAACCACATTTACTAGTTGGAAAGTTACCTCCCATAATAATATGCCATTGTTTGAAGTTCTCTGTCGTCTTATTTATATTGGCAAACCTGATAAAGTGGTATGTAACATGCTGATTAAAAATGAAATTATAATAAACATCTTATTGGTTCCTCACAGGTTTCTGTCCAGTTTTAGGCTTTCTCTTACAACATGTGGGACAACTTGGCCATGATTTGCTAAGAGTTTTCATATTTCTATTGTGATTCCATTCATTGTATATTTGTCCAAAACTGTGCATCTATCTCTGACATGTCTTGACTGATACCCTTTAAATTTAAAACATATGCACATGCAGTCATTTCATGATCTAATTTAAGATGGCTGAATGGCAGCCATTTTAGTACAAAAATTAATTAAAATCAAACATTTCTGCCATTCTAAAACCAGATTTCAGTCCAGTTTTCATGGATTTCGATCAGACTTTGTTGATTTTATTTGAAATGGTTGACTGGTAGCCATTTTGTTGTCTGTGATTCACTCAACAGTGATCACTTTTCAGTTACAGCTTCAGTTTTGTGGTCATTTTATTCAAGAGTTGAAACATGTGATTTAATAATTTCTAGTAAATTATTATTCCTGTAATCAAATAATTGTTTGTTTGGTCACAGGTACAGTTTGTGGAGTTTGCAAATCAAATGAGGGAGAAAGTGATTGGTGTGACAGCATTTACAAGAAAGAAAGAAAAGGTAGAAATGAGGATATCGTGTTTGTTCTATTAAACCTTCATTTTAGAGGTTCATCTATTGTCAATTTATAGTTAACCTTTTCATCACCAGACTTTCTTGCCCAAATTTGTCTGCATCTTTTTCTTATATTTTTGTCCCAAATTTTCTTAAGGGGAAAGAGCAGACTATAAACAGGACTATTTTGTGAAATTGTGATGAAAAGAGGGAATAGGTGGTGAACAGGTTAATGTTAACTTCTAATGGAGTAAATAGAGTACTTCAAATTAATGATATCCATTATTGATATTAATTTTGAGAGACCAGCTTGTAATTTCTAACAAAAACATCATGAGTGGCTTCAATGTCTGGAAATGTCGTCTGACACAAATATTAAAAGAAAAAAAATCGTTTAGTTCATTGCTGTCATCATTTTAATTTCTTGCTTAATATTTGTTGATTTCTGATTACAGTTAATAAAAAAATAGTTCTTGAAAGATTTCTTTGTTTTCTGTATTCAGATTCAACTCTATGACAGAGCTCTTAAGTGTCTGCCACGCCCAGAAAACTCAGATTATGAAAATGAGGCTGTAAAGGCACGAGTTTGCCTTGTCCTTGGAAGGTAATAATTGTAAACTGTTATTCATCACATGCCTTCACTTTTATTTGAAGTGAGAGGCAAGTTAAAAATATCACTAGCCAAGTGATTATTCCCTTTTTACAAGGAGAACATTTGTTTTTTAGCTTTGCTGTCGACTTTGTCGAGCAGAGCTTATCATATGAGTGATTGTCCGTCGTCGTTCGTGTCAATGTTTTACTTTTTCGACTTCTTCTTGAAAACTACAAGCCTGAATGCTTTGATACTTGGTGTATATGTACCTTGGGTAGACCTCTCTCAGATATGTTCATTCCATGATCATATCTTCAATTCTCTAATTTTGGTGAATATTTTTGTCATTTTTGGTAAAAAGTGATATTTTCGACTTCTTGTTAAAAACCGCAAATCCAATTGCTTTGATATTACATATATAAGTACTTCATGTGGACCTCTCTCAGATTTGTTCATTTTGTAATGATATCTTTAATTATCTAATTTTGGTGAATATTTTTGTCATTTTTGGTAAAAAGTGATATTTTCAACTTCTTGTTAAAAACCGCAAGTCCAATTGCTTTGTTATTACATATATAGGTACTACATGTGGACCTCTCTCAAATTTGTTCATTTTGTAATTATATCGTCAATTCTCTAATTTTGGTGAATATTTTTGTCATTTATGGTGAAAAATTATATTTTTGAATTCTTGTTGAAAACAGCAATTCCCATTGCATTGATACTATGTATATTGTTCATTTTCTACTGATATCTTTTGTTCTTTATTTGAAATGTGCCTTGCTAACAGCGGAGCTATCTCAGCCGACAGGCTGCTTGTTTAATGTTGTTTAAATTATTCTGTACATTACTTGGTCTCCTAGCAACAATATACAGTTTTAGTTGTTGGTGAGTTTATGATGAACTTGATTTTATTTTATTACAGTGGTGATGATGATTGTGTCATGACATCATTAAAGTTATTGTTGCAGTATAAACTTTGGGATGATGCAATAGCATTGGTAACCAAGCATGCTGACAACACACAGCAACATTGTCAGTTGTTTCATTTACTAGCTGCAAGACTTTTAAAGGCAAGTGTTAATTTTCAAGCTACAAAAAAACAAATCATAGAAAATAGTCATTTTATTTTTGCTGCCTTAGATAGCTTAAGGAGCATAAGTATTACCTCAATTTGAATTGAAATGTGCTCTTCCTTAAAATATATAGTTAATATATAGTTAGATCAGGTGGGTGAGACCACCCTTGGACATACCTACTTCAGCTGTGGTATCGCCCAAATTCATTATATCATAGTCACATGACTCTTAATTATGGGGTTCATGGGTAATCATTCTTGTATGGGAATCAACATATTCCGGTAATTGTTTACATTGTTGATAAAACATGTTATGCTGATATCTGCTTACAGCACCTAGCCAATACTTTTATAGACATCTGGTCTTTGTATGCAGGTAGAAAATATGACAAGAATCCTTAAATTTGAAGAACAAATGTTTGTCCATGATTAAAGTGAAAATGTTGATGTAAATTCTTGTGCAATTATCTCCCATTGTTTTGACATTATATATAGGTCATGTGACTTATCAAACTTATGCCAAAAGGGCAGTGACTGGTCACAAAAACAGGTGGTATTCATTGAGATCACTAAAGGTGGTCAGTATGGGCATGTGGTCTTTGTCAGACTCAATATGAAGACTAATTATACTTTCACCATGCGTAGATATCAAAGTTGAAATCCCTTATCTTATAAATCCTTGATGTACATTATGGACAACATGTAGTTATCAATGTGTTAACTGTTTTATTACTCAGGAACCAAGTGTAATGAATTCTTCATATGAACTTGTATGGAAGATAATGCCAAATAAAATAAGGTACAGTTATAGCATGCGTACAATTTCTTGATTGTCATCTTGTGTCTCAGTAGGTGTACTGTCTATCAGTACTTGTAATGGTGTGTAGAGGTTAGGTGTACTGTCTATCAGTACTTGTAATGGTGTGTCTCAGTAGGTGTACTGTCTATCAGTACTTGTAATGGTGTGTCTCAGTAGGTGTACTGTCTATCAGTACTTGTAATGGTGTGTCTCAGTAGGTGTACTGTCTATCAGTACTTGTAATGGTGTGTCTCAGTAGGTGTACTGTCTATCAGTACTTGTAATGGTGTGTCTCAGTAGGTGTACTGTCTATCAGTACTTGTAATGGTGTGTAGAGGTTAGGTGTACTGTCTATCAGTACTTGTAATGGTGTGTCTCAGTAGGTGTACTGTCTATCAGTACTTGTAATGGTGTGTCTCAGTAGGTGTACTGTCTATCAGTACTTGTAATGGTGTGTAGAGGTTAGGTGTACTGTCTATCAGTACTTGTAATGGTGTGTCTCAGTAGGTGTACTGTCTATCAGTACTTGTAATGGTGTGTCTCAGTAGGTGTACTGTCTATCAGTACTTGTAATGGTGTGTAGAGGTTAGGTGTACTGTCTATCAGTACTTGTAATGGTGTGTCTCAGTAGGTGTACTGTCTATCAGTACTTGTAATGGTGTGTCTCAGTAGGTGTACTGTCTATCAGTACTTGTAATGGTGTGTCTCAGTAGGTGTACTGTCTATCAGTACTTGTAATGGTGTGTCTCAGTAGGTGTACTGTCTATCAGTACTTGTAATGGTGTGTCTCAGTAGGTGTACTGTCTATCAGTACTTGTAATGGTGTGTCTCAGTAGGTGTACTGTCTATCAGTACTTGTAATGGTGTGTAGAGGTTAGGTGTACTGTCTATCAGTACTTGTAATGGCGTGTCTCAGTAGGTGTACTGTCTGTCAGTACTTGTAATGGTGTGTCTCAGTAGGTGTACTGTCTATCAGTACTTGTAATGGTGTGTAGAGGTTAGGTGTACTGTCTATCAGTACTTGTAATGGTGTGTCTCAGTAGGTGTACTGTCTATCAGTACTTGTAATGGTGTGTCTCAGTAGGTGTACTGTCTATCAGTACTTGTAATGGTGTGTAGAGGTTAGGTGTACTGTCTATCAGTACTTGTAATGGTGTGTCTCAGTAGGTGTACTGTCTATCAGTACTTGTAATGGTGTGTCTCAGTAGGTGTACTGTCTATCAGTACTTGTAATGGTGTGTCTCAGTAGGTGTACTGTCTATCAGTACTTGTAATGGTGTGTCTCAGTAGGTGTACTGTCTATCAGTACTTGTAATGGTGTGTCTCAGTAGGTGTACTGTCTATCAGTACTTGTAATGGTGTGTCTCAGTAGGTGTACTGTCTATCAGTACTTGTAATGGTGTGTCTCAGTAGGTGTACTGTCTATCAGTACTTGTAATGGTGTGTCTCAGTAGGTGTACTGTCTATCAGTACTTGTAATGGTGTGTCTCAGTAGGTGTACTGTCTATCAGTACTTGTAATGGTGTGTCTCAGTAGGTGTACTGTCTATCAGTACTTGTAATGGTGTGTAGAGGTTAGGTGTACTGTCTATCAGTACTTGTAATGGCGTGTCTCAGTAGGTGTACTGTCTATCAGTACTTGTAATGGTGTGTCTCAGTAGGTGTACTGTCTATCAGTACTTGTAATGGTGTGTAGAGGTTAGGTGTACTGTCTATCAGTACTTGTAATGGTGTGTCTCAGTAGGTGTACTGTCTATCAGTACTTGTAATGGTGTGTCTCAGTAGGTGTACTGTCTATCAGTACTTGTAATGGTGTGTAGAGGTTAGGTGTACTGTCTATCAGTACTTGTAATGGTGTGTCTCAGTAGGTGTACTGTCTATCAGTACTTGTAATGGTGTGTCTCAGTAGGTGTACTGTCTATCAGTACTTGTAATGGTGTGTCTCAGTAGGTGTACTGTCTATCAGTACTTGTAATGGTGTGTCTCAGTAGGTGTACTGTCTATCAGTACTTGTAATGGTGTGTCTCAGTAGGTGTACTGTCTATCAGTACTTGTAATGGTGTGTCTCAGTAGGTGTACTGTCTATCAGTACTTGTAATGGTGTGTCTCAGTAGGTGTACTGTCTATCAATACTTGTAATGGTGTGTCTCAGTAGGTGTACTGTCTATCAGTACTTGTAATGGTGTGTAGAGGTTAGGTGTACTGTCTATCAGTACTTGTAATGGTGTGTCTCAGTAGGTGTACTGTCTATCAGTACTTGTAATGGTGTGTCTCAGTAGGTGTACTGTCTATCAGTACTTGTAATGGTGTGTCTCAGTAGGTGTATTGTCTATCAGTACTTGTAATGGTGTGTCCCAGTAGGTGTACTGTCTATCAGTACTTGTAATGGTGTGTCTCAGTAGGTGTACTGTCTATCAGTACTTGTAATGGTGTGTCTCAGTAGGTGTACTGTCTATCAGTACTTGTAATGGTGTGTCTCAGTAGGTGTACTGTCTATCAGTACTTGTAATGGTGTGTCTCAGTAGGTGTACTGTCTATCAGTACTTGTAATGGTGTGTCTCAGTAGGTGTACTGTCTATCAGTACTTGTAATGGTGTGTCTCAGTAGGTGTACTGTCTATCAGCACTTGTAATGGTGTGTAGAGGTTAGGTGTACTGTCTATCAGTACTTGTAATGGTGTGTCTCAGTAGGTGTACTGTCTATCAGTACTTGTAATGGTGTGTAGAGGTTAGGTGTACTGTCTATCAGTACTTGTAATGGTGTGTCTCAGTAGGTGTACTGTCTATCAGTACTTGTAATGGTGTGTCTCAGTAGGTGTACTGTCTATCAGTACTTGTAATGGTGTGTAGAGGTTAGGTGTACTGTCTATCAGTACTTGTAATAGTGTGTAGAGGTTCCGACATTACCATGCTAGGATGTTTTTTATGTTAAAAAATTAAATGCATCATTTAACAATTGGTGAATCTAATTGTTTTGTAGCCATGGTTTGAAACATTGATCAATCTAATTTTATACAGTGTAATGTAATATAGTATTCGAAAGAGTAGCGGAGTAAAATATTACTCCAGCTAGACAACTTTTTAAAATGATATCCCATCATGGAAGTTCTCATGACTTTCCCCAAAACATTAAAAATACACCTTTTTAAATCTTAATATGTTTGATCAATTTTAGTAAATTTCAAAGATATAGTGATACTTGCATTTTGAATACAAAATATTTTTATTTTTTGAGTGGTTAAATTACATAGATTAGAATTGGCTTTATTTGGTGGAAACAGAACTGAAAACATAGTAGAGTGCATTTCAAACAGAAAAAGTAAAAACATATTAACACATAGAAAGACTATGTATAACTAGTTTTAGTTGTCAATAAAAATATATTTTAAAGGGCGACAGTCGTCACACTGAGCATGTGCGACATTTGTGTTGATAAACATTGATTTTCCCACAATCCAATGCGCTCTTCTAGTGGTATTCACAAGTATGAGGTTTGACCTGAGCAAGACTTGCACTGATTACTGCCGGTGACTCTTTCGATACCTTCCTTCACCTAAAAAATACCTATTTAAAACAACAGTAAAAGTCACCATTTTTGTTTATATGAGACCCATATATCTCGCGATGACTATCGCCCTTTAAGGTAGATTTTCATCATCTGAATGTGATCAATTCCTGCCAGGTGGTTGAATTGCTAGAGCAAAGTAACATATATTGGTTTAACAAAGTCCAGATTTGTAGAATTAAGATTTGGGTCAAAAAGTGGACAGCTTGGTCTAATATTATCAATTCTGATATTCTGTGGCTACACACCATCCATCAGATCATTTCCAAGTCAATTTCACTGAGAGTTGATGTATAGAATGAATTGCTGATTGACAAAATCTACTGATATTATGTTGGCAAGCATTCATAGAAAATTATGAATAATCATGATCAAAAAATTAAAAACTCAGGGAATCTAAAACTTAGTGTCAACCCAATAAGTAACTTTCAAGCATGTCATATTACCTTGTTAGTAACGGTATTTTAATTGTTTATCTTTTCAGCGTAATGGATTTGTTAAAATTCATTCAGGAAAACATAATTCATCCAGAATACAAGATATCCAATCATCAAGTTCGCTGTGACACTGACAATGATCTACTACTTGCTGTAATCAAAGAGCAATTAATTAAAATGTTACACAAATGATTAGTGACAGTGTGTGAAAATGTCTACCACGTCTACAAGTACAAAGTACTGTAAAAAGGCTAATTATTCACTGGGTTTTAATTTTGCTAATTTCTCTGACTGAAAAATGTGCTAAATTAAAACCCAGTGAATATGTAAAATTGAGCATAGAACACATTATCTAAATGATAAAACCGTGAATTTAAAACCCACTGAATATGCCTGAAATGGTAAATCAGCGAAATTTAAACCCAGTGAAAATTAGTCATTTTACAGTAAGAGCACCCTCTAGTGACTGAGTGCAGCTATGACATCAAAGTAATATGTCATGTCATTCCAACTTACAAATAAGCTGTTTGGTTGTGTGGAAAAAATAAATCTTCATTGACCTTGGATTGGAATAATATTGATGCTTTGAACAGTCTTCCATTCACCAAATTATCTCATAGAACCATGTCATTGCTAGAAGCCATTATCTATATTAAAGATGTATTTTCAGCATTTATACAAGACATCATTTGATTAGTCTAAAAAAACTTAACAAACAAGCTGCTTTCTGATTGGCTTGACTGTTAGGGTTGGGTGGCCAATCAGGCAGAGTCTTATAAGTTACAATGTACCTCGACTTGACTCTAGAGAATACATAGTCTGACATGTTTTCCCCCCAATTCCCATTGTTATAGAATATTTGTCTTATAATGCCTCTCAAATAAAGAACCCAACAACCAGACACATGTCAGTTATATGACAACAAATGTTGTATCTCTGCACGATCTAATCGACATTTTATTTCAAATCACAACAGAACAATATTTGTATGAAAATACAAAATTAGTTAATAATCAGTGTAGTAGAGTGCTGGAATTAATTTTCGCTGAAAATACTTTTTGGGTGTTTTGTATGGAATTTATTTTCACTGAATCATTCTTTTAGCGAAAATTAAGTATTTTACAGTATATCAATCTGGCCAATTGTTTCAGATATGTGTAAAATCAGTGTGAGCTAATAGTGCAGTAATGGCACAACATAGATTAAAGTAGATGTATTAAGCAGATGTATAGCTATGCAGGTGATGACATTTATATTACAAATTTATTATATGGGAAAAAATGTATTTTTTTATATTTTAAAATTAAATAAATTTCTTGAATCTATCTAAGTCTTGTTGTATAATGTGAACAGTATTTTGACAGCGACCCCCCCCCAACCTACAAGTGCTATACAAAATTAGCACTGACTTTCTTTATATAACACATTACCTGCCAACCTCTTCCATGGATAGCCAATTAGTCATTAATAAAGTTGGATGCCAACAATGGCAAAATTGTTAGAATTATGTTTTTGTTGCACCTAAAGTGGCGTTCACGTTACATGCTGAAAAACTTGATCTCGATCGCGTGGACGGGTTTCACGTTCTCTGCACGTAATAAGCTCGGTTATTAAGCATCCTTTTTTGGGGATGCCCGGTGGCCGAGGGGAAGACGTGTAGTGGCGTGAAGCTAGGCGATTAGGTGCCGTACGCGAGCGCCGGTTCAAGTCACGCACGCAGTACGTATTTACTATAATTAGACATAGTCTTTACCTTGCCGTTTATTCGCTTACTTGATCTCGGTCCTGATAGATGTTTTGGGCAGAGATTTGCTGTCTGAACGCTCGGACCCAGCCGAAATCATGTATTCGTGGTAAATTTATGAGAACATATGCTGATTCATACTAGTATGAAATGACAATGACAGGAAATGCAGATATAAATAGTATATGTTTGGATACTGTAGTTATGAATGCAAACTTGTCAGCAATTCATATTTATGTGCTGCTGCAACCGCTAATTTCTTGCAATGCTACATTGACGTGAAAAAATAATTGTTTTTCGAATCTTTGCCCATGTGCATGACTCGTAATAAATACCCTAACAAGAAATGGATATAATTTCAATATAGCAATTATATCATCGTATGCATATCGTTTTCATAATCATAATATCACTTTTCAAGAAATATCCGATGAAAAATAGATAGACTTACATCGAGATACTGATGAATAATCAGTTACACTATTAGTTGACATAATAAAAGAACAAATTCTAACCAATGCATTCTTAATTTAAATTTTAATCTAAAGTTGTACAAAAAAATGTGAAAATAAGCAAACCAATACAAACTGCAGACAGAGCGCAAAGTATCTGTCATTGTTCAACATATTTATACCCTCTATGAACTGGTCCATAAAGTATACCAAAATATAAATACTGTTCAGAAGTTTTCTGTTTTATTTTGCTACCAATTTTTCATTTGAAGTATGTGCTATTCCTGGCCTTGCAAGAAAAGGTCATGCTCAGATTAAATTGACTGTATCACAATATTAATGTTATCAGTATACTGCCCTCATACTGTGAAGAGCAGCTTATCTTTTGTTTTATTGTTAGATCACGTAGCAATATTGAAAAGTATGACAAGTCTAAAATTATTATACAACAATTTGTATCAATTTTACCTTTGGATTTTTTACCTTTGACCATTATTCAGTTAAAAAAATATACATACAAAACTTTTTTCAATATTTCAAAACGTTTTCACTATCAAATCCTACAAAGTAAATTAAAACATGACAAATATGACAAAACCTTTTTTGTTGTGTTTGTGATTCTTCCTCATCTCAATTTTTGAAGACATTTTTGGATAATAACATATCCACTGATTATCATTTTAATTCTGTGGTACATGTAAACGAACATCAGTGTGCCCTCTAAGCCCATAATATGCACAAACTGAGGCACAAAGATTTGCTGTGACATAACTAATTATGCTAATTGCCTGGTGACTCATTGACGCAATAGAGAATTATATATTGATCTAGAAAAACATCTTACTGTAGTTATGCAATTTATAATTTGATAAAATGAAATTGACATTTTATAAACAAAATAAGGGAATCAGGGGCTAGAACATATGTTTGAGCCTCAAGTCAAATATTACAGTCAAAAATACAATTTTATTATTTTCTTGCAGACCAGCCCCCCCCCCCCCCCCCAGCAGTCAACATGCACAGTGTCATTAGCAGATAATGAAATCAGTTCATTGAGAAAGTGAAGAAAAATGTCATATAAAGCATATAAAGATCACAAAAGAACCACTTTCACTCTCGCCATCCAACACAGTTGATATGGTTACATCATTTTGGAACGACTACATATGGTTGATATGGCACTATTTTCTGTTTATCATAACACGCATAGATCCATTTGGGACGTATAAATGCTAATGTAGTGTTATCTGATAACGCCTGGAATATAAAACAAATAGGTGTTAAAAATGCAGAATCATGGACCCTAAAAAAGAGGGATAAGTAATCCTGCTAGTTTATTTGTTTAATTGTTAATGACATAGTCCCCGTTAGAATTAGGGGAAATGTTATTCATGCCAGAAACTAAGTAAGTTGCACTAACACCAAATTTAATAATTTAGAGTGAATAATTGGCTGATCTAGTATCAACAGAAATTACCGGTAGATGTATTACCAGTAAATTCCAAACAGGCTATGGTATTCATGCATTTTTTGTACTGAATTTTATTTGTCCAGGCTCACATACAGACATACCGAACATGAAACGAACAGGGACTAATAACGATAGAATGTCGCAATAAACATCCTGATTTAATTTAGTTTAATTTCACAAACTTTGAATACATGATTATGTAAATTATTCAAATTCACATTTTGCAGTTTTTTGTTAAATTTTGACTAACAATTTTAATATTACACGCATCTTTGAGAAAATATTTTGATCATAATTCTTAAACCATAAACTACAAAAAAGTACCTACATGAGTACATGTACAATGAACACTACTGTTTTTATTTTATTAGTAGTGCATTCACTAACATAACATGGTCAAAATAAGTGGTTACTTTATCAGGAGCAAATTTCAAATAAAAATGCCTGAAACCCCAAAACGTATTTGTTGTATATTGAATCATTAAAATATTACATAAATTGACCATATAGAAACACCTCTGTAATTTATGTAAGTGCATGCACCACTAATAGAATAAATACGGTATGTGTAAAATGCCCCTTCCCAGCCTCTGAAATTGTTAAATTACATACCTACCATACATGTAGTAAAACATAACACAATTAAAACAAAACTTATATTGATGATGTCTAACCTGATCAAAGTTGTCATCCCACTCAGAATGTGTCAGAACATATTGTACTTTATCTGTCATATATTCTTCTACAGCGCTGTGCATGTAATAAATATGAGAACGTTATTCTTCTATCAGTGATTGTGTAGTGAGTCATAATGAAAAAAATGAGCTGCAACTATGTACAAATGGGACTTCTTATTGTACTTAGTCCCTTTCTAATATTGGGGCTAACGCAATCCCCGTCCTCTATACAATATGTTGTACCAAGGATTTAGAAAAACAGGGAATGCAACTGTTATGCAAATTAAGATCTTATTAGGAGTCAAGTAAATTACGAGATGACAAACATTTCTTGAAAATACTAAATACAAATGAGTGAGTCCGTGAAAGAATAAATTTTCACTTCTATTTATTAAATTCATTATCTGTGATCTACTGTAAACCAGAACAGAGCCCCCAAGTATGTCACATTTTATTTTATTATACAAAAACTTTACCGTAGTTGTTCGAGTATAAATCCCTCCAGGAAAACAGCAAATTAACGAAAAATGGGGGGAGGCTTATAAACGGATAAAAGTTCAAACTTCTCCAGAGTGATAATTTATGTTAATTTATTCATAAACAAATCGTCATATGTACGATACTAGAGTGCCTTCATCAACTAGCATTGTCCAAATTAACTTGAGAATGTTACACCCCATGGTGACTTGTAAAATTTGGTAAATTTATACTCGAGCAGGGGTTTATACTGTGACAACTACGGTAGTGTACTTAAGTCAATTTGAGTCAAAAGAATGCTACCGACCTAAGTGTGTACTTGTCATGTCATCATTAATATCAATCATAAGTTGATACAACCTTGGATAATTATACATACCCATCATATGCCATGATGTATCTATTCAACACTCTTCTTTCCTGTGCAGAAAATGTTCCATAGAAAAAGAAATGCATACGCTTAAAAAAATCAGGCAAATCAGGGATGTCTGTGCCATTCTTTTGTTCATTCACGTCCATATCTTCATCCGTGGACCCACCTAAGTCATCATTATTTTCTTCTTTGGATTTTCTCTTTTCTTGTTGTTTTATCCTGTGAACATAGGAATCATGTCATGGTATGTACAAGTGAGCAGTGATTGGCTTAATATAGTCATGTGATATATGTAACCAGAAAGCAATAGATGATGTCAGCATCTGAAGATGCTCAAAGAATCATAATTTAGCAGAAATTGTTAAAAAAATAATATTGACTGTAGGCCAAAAATAAGAACTCATCAGATGGTAAATGGTTTGAATCTAGTCGGTACATTGCAGAATGTGGCAGAAATATTCTCACATCACTAAATGGACAGGATTAATTGGATTACGTAATATGATTTTCATGTTTGTTATTTCTTCCTAAGTTTACCGGTAAGTTATGGATAGAAGCAACAACAAAATGTCCAATTATAAGGTTATCCCCAAAATAATAACACTTAGGGAAGACGTCAAAAGATCGATGTTGGATAAAAAAACTTATTGGCTTTAGTTTGGGGGGTGGGGGTGGGGGATTTTGACATCAAAAAGTTTTCATACTACAAAAACGATTTTATTTTTTAATTCAGTATTTGTAGTTCGTTTTTTTTTCTATAAAATCATGGACAAAAATAACAGAAAATGGTTTGGTACGAGTGTAAATATGTGCGTCAAATGTGGTCAATTTCAGAGCATGGACCTAGAGCATGCCCAGAACGCCATGATCTATATTTATTAATTAAGTTTGAGTGGGGGTAGAGGGGTTTGGGAAAAAACTAAAAGGAATTAAGTTTTTTATCCTACATTAAACTTATGATGTTGTCCCTTATACTTCCCAATTACCTTTCAATTTCATCTTCTGTGTCACTACCTGATGAGGAAGATGATACTCTCCTCTTCTTGATTGGTGATTTTTTCTCATCCTCGTCAGTTGAGCCACCATACATCTCATCATCATTATCTGTCAATTAATTAATAATAAATAAATTAAGGCATTTTCTCAAGCTAACGAAAAAGGTTGTGAATTCAGTGACAGGTTTCTATTTCACTCAAGTGCTTCTGCTTCTTTGTAAACAAAGTAAAAGTGTTTGAATATGATGTCAAGAACAGTTTACCCAACATAAGAAAAAATTCAAGTGTAATAAGTTTTTGGATGTGTGCTGATACAGTTTTTTATGGTAAATTTTGTTGTTGGTGCTAAATTTATAATAATAAATGTTATACAAAAAGATCAAATAAATTTTATTCATTCTACCTGGTTTTGGTGCTGCTTTTGGTGATAATTTTTTTGGGGTATTTTCTTTTTTTTGAGCGGTAACAGGTTTTTGTTTTGGTGTTGTTTTTTTCTGCACTTTTTTTGGTGTTGTTTTCTTTGGCGTTGGCACCCAATCATCCTCCTCCTCATCATCCATCTCTTCCGATTCTTCCTCGCTCTCTTCATCACTAGAAGCATCTCCTATTCTGTAACTATGGTAACAAGAGATAATTGGAATTAGAATGTGGTGCAACACTATAAGGAGAGGGGTAGTCATGCCATGCATGTGTGAGATTTGTGTTGATATTTTTTTCTTGTACTCGCTGTGCATCACTCAAAGTCGCCATCTTTTTTATAGAGAACCATCTCTTGTGCATGCATAGAACGACAATCATCTCCATTTTAATCAGCACAACTTCTAAACGAAACATTTGTGACAATTTTATTAATATTATTACAGTCCAATCAACTCCTATATCACTGGATAAAGACTGACATCATCAAAAACAGGTCTTTCTCCCTCAGTGAAAAGTGAACTTCTGGTAACAAAGAGTCATGGGTTTAACATAAACGTCTGCTGAAAATCTCAATAGCCAAAATAGATGGGAATCTCAAAGTTGAAATAGCTTCACTGTCTTAGTAGATTGTCTTCCTTAAATGTTTATAATATTCTATAGAATGAGATATTAGCCATAGTTCCCACAATGTTTTTTTGTCAAATCACAACTATGGTAATTTATAAGATTGTTGCCATGGCAACCACAATTGTTAACATTTGGTTAAAAATCAGAGTACCTACATACCAAGTATCAAAGCAATAAAGTTGCCAGTTTTTAAGCAGAATTTGAAAATGACATTTTTACCAAAAATGACAAAAATATTTGTTAATTCAAATAAAGCTTAGAAAGAACCATCACGTGCTGAGAGTATTGGAGGCATTTATAAAATTAATTTATAATTAGCCTTTCAAACAAAAAGCATGAGTGACTAATATTGGCCTGCTGATTGGGATGCACAACATGAAAACAATGTGACACACAATAGACCATTTTCCGTTCACTGCGAGTTCCTGCATTATGCGTGAAATCGAACGTAAAAACAGGACAAACAAAGGTCATAGTGTTGTAGTGGCTACAAACATTGTGTGGGATTCAATAAACGTGTAAGTATTTTGGGGATATTTCTATGCTTAATAATGTGATGTACACATTTGATGATGGTCAATTTTGATGAAGTAAGAGTTATTCAGACTCAATATCCCCTGTCAAGATCGATGTGAGATACAAAATAAATAAATTTGAGTTGAAAATCAAATCGCTCGATTTTTGCGACAGGCGTTCACCACGCATCTTTCATGCAACTTGCGAGATCTCACAGTTGAACCGAAAATCGCCTATTCAGACAAGCCTTGCATTCTCATTCAATGTATTTCTTTGTATATATCCTCTCACAAGGTTCATAAAAATGACTGGCAGGAATATGAATACAAGGTAAATTAGTGGAAGGAGCCTTCAAGAATACTAAAGTACTATATGCAGCGATATATTTAGTTCATACCTTTTCCATGGCAACCGCATTTTCCTCTTGTAGCAGTCAAAAATCCACTTTTCAGATACTATCTTTCCTCCCTTTTTCTTCACCTGGTTATATTTTGGAGTATTAGCAAATGCACATCTATAAAAAAAATCATATTAATATTTGGTAATTTGTACAGAAATGAATGATTTTTTTCTCTAACAAGGTAAAACTGATTAAATTAGATGTAGATAGTGATATTGAAATCCAAACATAACATGCATCCTATTACTTATAAAAAAGACTCATGAGCAACCAATGAGATCTTATTTTCTGAACTGTTAGCTAGAGAGATCAACAACTAATAAAAATTCATATTAACATATGGACAATGTTATATAATTTCCACTGAAATCAGCTACCAATGAGAACTCATGGACCATTTTGTAGTGAGGTGCTCCATAATTTGCCATTATTCCAGTTGTCTTTTGTAAAATTAAAACTACATCAGTTACAATTACATTACCGTACTTATCCGGGTAAAAGCCCATGCCTGGACAAACGCCCACCCCCCACTTTTGACACAATAAAGAAGTTGAGGTCATATCCAGGCACACGCCCAGGGGGTCTTTTTCTACATAAAACAAGAAACAAAAAAACTATTTTCTATTTGTTGACTGTGGTTGTATTAACAGTTGACTTTCTTGAAGTCTGTCGTGATACTTATAAAAAATGTTAATTGCGTAAAACAAGGGGTGAACGCAAAATAGCATCTTTTATCACCGCTATTGCATTTCTGTCGTGAAAACTATTCTTCTGTCGTTGGATAAAAAAAAACTTCCTATTTCAAGTACACCGCGATATCCATATAGTGAGACATTCCAACCGCCAGAATTTGCTGAATGATAACTTTCACCGTGATGAATAAGCGTCGAGTCTGTTAAGAAAGCAATGTCACGATTTGACTTTTATGATGAAATACTAGTAGTGATGTCATTCTTAGCCAATCAGTAAAGCAGATGCATAAAGGTCAAAGATGATTGCTAGACTGTAAACAAAAGCATCGTGTGCCATCGCAGCAGAACGACCCCATTTTTCTTGTCTCTTTATTATGATTAGACATGAATGAAAAGTGCCAGGCTGACAGACTGCGAAATCCGTGGATTAAAAGTGCTAAGTCCAAATTGTGTGGGACGGTATCGACGAACTTCAGGAATAAGTTGTAGGGATTTTGTTTGTCGGCTACAGTGACGTCGACTTGGACATTTGAGGGTTTTAAGTTTGACGAAGATGGCAATGAACGTACAAATAAAGATCTGAGAAGTTTTTTCAAACAGCTATGAATTTTTACTGTATAAATTTGTAAATTATTATTGATCTTGTATGAAGATTGATTCAGAATTTGTCGAGTCCGGAAATCATTTTACGCAGTTTAACCCCTGACATTTTAATTCATTTTGAGTTCACGTGTATTGGGCGTGTTTGTCGGCGGGAAAATCCTAATTCAAATGATTCCTCACTGTCGATTTTTATTATTTCTGGTCTATTTGTCACATTATAAGCAATACATTATTTTTGTTTTTTTTACTTCTAGTGTTGCATATTGTTCAGTTATTTCCGTTGCATGTTTTCATTTGCTGTTCTATTCCCTGCCGCAGTTCGATCTGCGTGTTGTAAATTTTCGGGTTTTTTGCCGGGGATCTCCTGGCAAATGCCTACCCCTTCTTTTTGGCAATTTTCCATGTTCAGGACCCTGGGCTTATACCCGGATAAATATGGTAGTTTCATGAAAGCTACTAAAGTAACATGGGAAAGCCACTTAAACTTGTATTTTTAGATGGTAAAATCTGTTAACAGACTATAATGGGTTCGTGTAAGCGATATATGCACTTACGGCAATGCGCGAATGGCGTGAAATCGGGCTGTGATGCGCGAATGGCGAGAAATCGGGCTGTAACGTTCAAGTGCAAACAAAACGTACCGGCAAACGAGAGTTACCGAGCATTTCCGGTTATATCCGGGTGTCCGCGAGTATTGATATGAATGCCAATTGTCAACAGTCTAGGGAGTCCGCAACACTCGTTTAAGCAATCCCATTTGAACTGTATCGCTGAGAACGCTTGCTCGGGTTACTGTTATTGAGTGGCCCACCCATTTCATTTCCTTGGGCTAATTTCTCGTCATTCGCGCATCACCGTAAGTACATATATCGTTTACACGAACCCATATAGTCGGTTTAAGGATTTTACGATCTAAAAATGCAACTTTAAAGTAACATCTGAAAGCCACATATGCCACACACTGTTATTCAAGCAATGCAGACCTACAGTGTATATGTTTACTTACATGAGATGTGTACACTCATTACACCAGTCTGATTTGTATTTGGCTCCCATGTCTAGTGCTTTATCTCGTATATTTCCTCGTTTTGGATTCTGGAAACCGCTCAGTGCAAACACTACACCTTTCATTAATTGGGAAAACTCTTTCCCAGTTGATGCTTTAGTAGGCTCCGCTACAAATAAACAAACAATGCAACATTGTCCTTAGATGCCGACTTTTTCCTGAAATCAGCAATTAGGCTCACAGTTCTTCTATATATAGAGCAAGATTTAACACTCAAATCTTGCACAAATACAAAACTGTTTTGTTTGATATTACTTTGGTTGGAAATGCTAGAACCATCTCAAGTATGCAATCTAAAAAAGCAGACTGACTTGAAATTATACTACTGAGTGATGAACAGTCAGCTGAAGGTATGTACAAAAAATAGCAGATCATGGTAAAAGCAGAGAAGAAAATGAAATGCTCTGGAATACTTTATTTTCGCTGGAATTAATTTTCGCTGAAAAAGCTTTTTGGGCGTTTTGTATGGAATTTATTTTCACCGTTTTTTGATGAGTTTAATGTGAAATATAGGAAAAAAAGTATATTCGCTGGATTTTATTTTCACAGAATCATCCCTTCAGCGAAAATAAATTCCAAGTGAAAATAAAGTATTCTACAGTAATAATCTATTTTAATTCCTAAATATAACAAAGATTCTAATCTTGCCTGAATTCTAGCACTGTTATCATGGCTAACTACCCAAAGAGAGAAAGTTTGTAAATAACTTACATTTAGTTTTCTTCAAAGGAGGTGCTTTTACTTCAGGTTTTCTTTCTTTGGGTGGTGTGATAGATCTCTTTTTACTCATGGATGGCTTCACTTCATCTTGCGAGAGTTTTCTTTTACTCTGAAAAAATCAGATGATATGGTTCATGAGTGGATGAAGCAAGATCAGTGCCAATAAAAAGGTCATTTGATGCATGATGAGATACTTACTTTTAATTTACTACTGGTATTCTCAGAGATAGAGCTACGTCACAGAATGTTCTATGTTGCTAAGATGTGTGCCACTGTACCATGTATTTCTATGGGCTATGCGCTAACTGCTGTGGAATACCGGTCAGCTTAAGTTGAGAAAACAGCACAAACTCAACTATGAGACAATCCTGAACAAGCAAATTTATTTACATTGTACATGTGGGGGTAACAACTAGCCTAAAGTACAGTTTTCGACTAAAGTTTTCACCGGTTAAGGTTGCCAGGCAGTGAAAATACAGTATACTTAAAATCTGTGTATAGTGGCCACCTTCATTAAAATTGTCTTTATAAACAGGTGGTATGTGAAGGTTGGATTGTTGATTGGTTGTCTTTTATACACAGATTGCTCATATGTTATGCCTTGGGACTGCCTGAGTGGTCATTATAGGCAGGTTGCCATGGAGACCAATACTAACCTGTGTTGAAGGTAATGGTGATTTACAAGTTGATGAAGCAGTAGTTTCTGTGCTTGCTGCAACAGTTGGTGCTGCTCGGACAGCTGCTGCATCTAAGAAAATTATTAAAGAGTTATTAGTTTCAGAGTGTAATGACAACACGATTTCATGATAACTGTCTGCCTTTGTAAAATCTATCTGGCAGACAATGTGATGTTATGAAAAGATCCTTCTACTTCGAAATGCCCAAACAGAATCTTAACAATAAATATTTGTTCACCGTGTTATAATTTTGCATTGTTAAATAAGCTATTGACATCCAATCTTATTAAAGAATTCTAAAAAGGAAAAGCTGAATGTGAATTTGGTTAAATTGTCTTTGATTGGACATGCTAAAAAGCAGGATCTATCAATTTCAAATTTAAACCAATAGATTTTGCCCTCCTGACAAAAACATGCGACTTCGTATCCCATTTCCCGGAAATGCATCACAACATGTTCAATGTGATCCATTTACCATGGAAACACACTGGAACATGCACAATTTTGTTTGGTTTCATCCACAGTGAATACAGGTTTACAGTGGCAATTCTGGCAAGGTATAATGGAGAGGTGATCACCTGATTAATGAACCTTGACTGGTGGAGATGAATAAAGTAGTGTCTAGACATAACACACATTGACTTAAGGATGGTCAGAGACGGTGTAACTGATGATTACTGATGTTGATTACTCTAAAAAGTTGCACTCATCAAAATATATAGTTTATACCTTTGATGACCTCCCAAACACTGTAACAGTAAACCAAACAAAATGTTGCATGCGGCTTATGTTAGCTGCCAAACTGAATCAATTTGTGGTGTAATGCACATATGCTTTTCATGTTTCAATGAGAATTCAATGGATACTATATATTGAACACTTTCTCCTGAACAATAGATTTTTCGCAAATTGGTTTAGACACCGCTCTTACCTTTAATAGGTTCAGTCTCCTTTTTCTCCTTTGCAGTTTTAAAAAACAACCCTGGTGTGATTTTTTGTGGAGAGTCAGATCTTATTTTGAAAGCTCCCAATGTTGTTGTAGTGGCCTGGCATAGATAGAAGAAAACATGGGTTACATTTAACTTGTGGCACAGTGCAGAGTAGTGCACTGTAGTTTAATGAAGCACTGCACTACACTGCAATGTGAAGTAGTGTGGTGTAGCATAGTTTGGAGTGGTATGAAGTAGTGTGGTGTGGCATAGTTTGGGGTGGTATGAAGAAGTGTAATGTAGCATAGTTTGGTGTGGTATGAATTAGTGTGGTATAGCATAGTTTGGTGTGGTATGAATTAGTGTGGTATAGCATAGTTTTGTGTCGTATGAAGTAGTGTGTTGTAGCATAGTTTGGGGTGGTATAAAGTAGTGTGGTGAAGCATAGTTTTGTGTGGTATGAAGTAGGGTAGTGTAGCATAGTTTGGAGTGGTATGAAGTAGTGTGGTGTAGCATAGTTTGGGGTGGTATAAAGTAGTGTGGTGTAGCATAGTTTTGTGTGATATGAAGTAGGGTAGTGTAGCATAGTTTGGAGTGGTATGAAGTAGTGTGGTGTAGCATAGTAGGGTATCGTATGAAGTAGTGTGGTGTAGCATAGTTTGGTGTGGTATGAAGTAGTGTGGTGTAGCATAGTAGGGTATCGTATGAAGTAGTGTGGTGTAGCATAGTTTGGTGTGGTATGAAGTAGTGTGGTGAAGCATAGTGTGGTGTGGTATGAAGTAGGTTGGTGTACTATAGTTTGGTGTGGTATGAAGTAGTGTGGTGTAGCACAGTGGGGTATCGTATGAAGTAGTGTAGTGTAGCATAGTTTGGTGTGGTATGAAGTCGTGTGGTGTAGCATAGTTTGGTGTGGTATGAAGCCGTGTGGTGTAGCATAGTTTGGTGTGGTATGAAGTAGGATGGTGTACTATAGTTTGGTGTGGTATGAAGTAGGATGGTGTACTATAGTTTGGTGTGGTAAGAAGTAGGGTAGTGTAGTATAGCATAGTTTGGTGTGGTATGAAGTAGTGTAGTGTAGCATAGTTTGGTGTGGTATGAAGTAGTGTGGTGTAGCATAGTTTGGGTGGTATGAAGTAGTGTGGTGTAGCATAGTTTGGTGTGGTAAGAAGTAGGGTAGTGTAGCATAGTTTGGTGTGGTATGAAGTAGGGTAGTGTAGCATAGTTTGGTGTGGTATAAAATAGTGTAGTGTAGCATAGTTTGGTGTGGTATGAAGTAGGGTAGTGTAGCATAGTTTGGTGTGGTATGAAGTAGTGTAGTGTAGCATAGTTTGGTGTGGTATGAAGTAGTGTAGTGTAGCATAGTTTGGTGTGGTATGAAGTAGGGTAGTATAGCATAGTTTGGTGTGGTATGAAGTAGTGTGGTGTAGCATAGTTTGCTGTGGTATGAAGTAGTGTAGTATAGCATAGTTTGGTGTGGTATGAAGTAGTGTGGTGTAGCATAGTTTGGTGTGGTATGAAGTAGTGTGGTGTAGCATAGTTTGCTGTGGTATGAAGTAGTGTGGTGTAGCATAGTTTGGTGTGGTATGAAGTAGTGTGGTGTAGCATAGTTTGGTGTGGTATGAATTAGTGTGGTATAGCATAGTTTGGTGTGGTATGAAGTAGTGTGGTATAGCATAGTTTGGTGTGGTATGAAGTAGTGTGGTATAGCATAGTTTGGTGTGGTATGAAGTAGTGTGGTGTAGCATAGGTTGGTGTGGTATGAAGTAGTGTGGTGTAGCATAGTTTGGTGTGGTATGGAGTAGGGTAGTGTAGCATAGTTTGGTGTGGTATGAAGTTGGGTAGTGTTGTGTAGCATAGTAGTGTTGTGTAGCATAGTTTGGTGTGGTATGAATTAGTGTGGTATAGCATAGTTTGGTGTGGTATGAATTAGTGTGGTGTAGCATAGTTTGGTGTGATATGAAGGAGGGTGGTGTAGCATAGTTTGGTGTGGTATGAAGTAGGGTAGTGTAGCATAGTTTGGTGTGGCATGAAGTAGGGTAGTATAGCATAGTTTGGTGTGGTATGAAGTAGTGTAGTGTAGCATAGTTTGGTGTGATATGAAGGAGGGTGGTGTAGCATAGTTTGGTGTGGTATAAAGTAGGGTAGTGTAGCATAGTTTGGAGTGGTATGAAGTAGTGTGGTGTAGCATAGTTTGGGGTGGTATAAAGTAGTGTGGTGTAGCATAGTTTTGTGTGATATGAAGTAGGGTAGTGTAGCATAGTTTGGAGTGGTAACTGGTATGAAGTAGTGTGGTGTAGCATAGTAGGGTATCGTATGAAGTAGTGTGGTGTAGCATAGTTTGGTGTGGTATGAAGTAGTGTGGTGTAGCATAGTAGGGTATCGTATGAAGTAGTGTGGTGTAGCATAGTTTGGTGTGGTGTGGTGTGAGTCAGATCTTATTTTGAAAGCTCCCAATGTTGTTGTAGTGGCCTGGCATAGATAGAAGAAAACATGGGTTACAATGTGAAGTAGTGTGGTGTAGCATAGTTTGGTGTGGTATGAAGTAGTGTAGTGTAGCATAGTGTGGTGTGGTATGAAGTAGTGTACTATAGTGTAGTGTAGTGCATTAGGTCTTGTAGAGTAGAGAGTTATATTTTATTTGCATTAATATTGACTGTGATTAAAGTTGTGGCTTACCTGTGCAGGTGGTTTTTCTTCACCTGGTAGTGGAGGCGAGTGAAACTTAATGAATGACAAACCAAAGGCTGTGTGCTGTAGAGAATACAGAGATTAGTGAAAGTCAGCTCACATGACGAGTTTGGAATCCATATTTCATTTTGCACATAAGATTAGGATTAAATTCAAAAAAATGTTTAGAATTTTTTTTTTAGAAAACATAGAAGCAGTTTAGGCAGAGGGTTTTCAACCCGCCTATTCACATATATGTAGTTCATACCCACCATAGACTCTGGTCAGTCAAAATGACTATTTTGAACTGTAGGCATTAATCTGCGATTCAGCCAATGACAGAGAGAGAAATCTAGGTCAGGGGAAGCCCCATGACCTTATAGATTTTCTTCCACATCATGAACCATGTGACCGAGACAAGGCGGGCGATGCCATCTTGCCTTATGATCACTTCTTTTTTGTCTTTAAACAAGGACTAAGCCAATCGCTACGGAAAAGTGAATAGGCGGGTTGAAAACCCTCTGCCTAAATTCACTACGTTCAATTACCCACCATAGACTCCATGTTCCTCCCGACCACCTCACTTTTCTGTAGCGATTGGCTTAGTCCTTGTAAATGACTATTTTGAACTGTAGACAAAGTCAGATGCCAAGAGGTGGTGGGTTTCTGAGCAAGAACAGAAACAATAAAGGGTTGTCCCGGGACGATAATTCCTACTTACAACTACCACCTAGTTAAGACCAGTTACAAATGGTGTCTTTTCTTGCCAGTGTCGTTTCAATAACAAAAACAACTGCTGATAGGGTGACGGGGTCGGCCTGTCCGAGAACGCTAGACCCAAACCAGATTCTGGGGTAACTAGCATTTCAAAGGAAAAGAGGCCGAAACAGTTCTGCATGAGGGCAGAGGCCGAAAGCGAGACCTAGACACGTCCAAGGAGAGAAACGAGGGGAGCACCTGATGCAAGAGCCAATGAGTTAGCCATGGCATAAACCTCGGCCCTCATACTCGTGTCTCTGTATAGACTATATGTCATAATTTTATCATCTTAAACTGTTTTGAACAATGTCAATTCACTACGTTCAATTACCAACCATAGACTCTGGTCAGTCAAAATGACTATTTTGAACTGTAGGCATTAATCTGTGATTCAGCCAACGATGGAGAGAGAAATCTATGTCAGGGCAAGCCCCATGACCTCATAGATTTTCTTCCACGTCACGTAACACGTGACTGAGGCAAAGAGGCCCACGCCATCTTGCCACATGATCACTTCTGTCTGTCTCCGCACCAAGTGTGCATCGTAGCAAAAACAGTGTGATTCAGTCTCCAGTTTTTTGAGTGAGTTTTCTGAAGAAGCTGTGAACCATTGTAGAAGTAGACATAGTCGCTGGTAGGATAGTTTTTCTTATTTTGGGACCAGTGTCTTTTTTTGTCCTGGCCATCAGAGGTGTCTCGAACACGCCCTTGCTCACTTTTTTTTGAAAAGTGAAGGGGGGTGGTTAGGTGATATCTGATTCGGCGGGTGCAACCTCAAGCAGCCCCTTGGAGCCATGTCGTGGCGGTGATGTGGGGAATATCGATCCTAGTGATCCGATGTACTACCCCCACCCTTGATCCTGAAGCAGTCACTCTTGTTAGTGCTGTCGCTTCCGGGATCCAGACAGCGTGATCCAAAGCAGCACCGACTGCATGACTCTCCTGGTGTGGCCGAGTGCTGGACATAGTGGGAACACACATATGGTGTTGATGAGCGGATCTTGGTCCCCTGCAGAATAGAGGCCTAAGTCCCTAGGGTGAGGCAATTTCATGCTTAACCTTTTCCGCTGGACCCAGTATTACCCGATCGATGTGGTGTTTGATACCGGAGCCAGATGTAGAACCGCCAAACCCAAATATCTGTTGCACACAGATTGCGCCGGTGTATTACGGCTTGGAGGCAGTGTGCAACCGACCCTGGACTCTCCAGGTGGTGATACGCAGTTACAAGATTCCACTGCGATCTCCACCTTTCCTGTCAAAAGCCCTGCACATAATGATGCACCCAGTGAATCAGCGACACCTTCGACTGGCCCATTTGGGCCAAGTAGTCGACATAAGAGTGCTCCCCATCGGTTATGCATGGCTTTATGCGTGTTCACCAGAGTGTTGAAACAGGTGGTGCTGCTGCTGCACCAGGCGTCGGTACACATCAATCCGTATCTAGCCGACTGGTTGCTACGCAACCCAAACAAGGGGTTGTTGGCCTGGAGCAAGTAAGGCTAACACAGGATTTACTACACCAGTTGGGCTTCCTAGTAAATCAAAAAAAGTCCCATCCACACCTAACAAAGTGTTTGGGTTTCTGGGCATGGAGGTCGACACAGAGGCAGGGTTTGATACAACCATCACAGACTCGTTGCCTAGCACTGAGCAGCATAGACAAACGTCTAGTCAACGTTCCCTCTGTGTCTCTCAGAGAGCTGATGCGTATCATCGGAATGATGATCTCAGTTTGCAGGGTAGTTCCCCAAGCTGCATTACGCAGCCACCTGGTGTACACTTTGTTGCAGCACCGGGTTCCCCTACGGGAACTGGAGAGGAGAGTAACTCACGAACCAAGCAAAGGATGCCCTGCCCTGGTGGACAATTGCCAACCTCAGGCAGGGGGTCCCCTGGACCTATTCGCCACGGCTATGACACCTATTGGACGAACAAGCCCAAGAAATATGGCCCCTGCATTGGGTTCAGGGCCACCAAATCAATTGACTCGAACTGAAAGTTATGCACTTAGCACTGATATACTTTCTACCCATAGTTCGAGGCAACAGTCTTGCTTTGCATAGGCAACACAGCGATGGTCTCCTATATCAACAAGGAGGGGGCGCAGATCTCCATTGCTGTCAGTTCTGGTGGAGAAAATTATCCTTTGGTACCTGGAATACATTGTGGAGCTAGCTGCACACCACCTTCCAGGGGTGTGAAACAGTCAAGTGGATGCTCTCTTGCGGTGACTCTGTTTCCAGAATGTGGAGTGGCAGATACCCCAAGGGGTAGCCTCCAGACTGTTTCGACGGTAGGATGGTCCAAAGTTAGACCTATTCACAACACCCCGGAATGCCAAGCTCCCGACATACGTGACAATCCTGCTCAGTCCAGGAGCCTGGTTCATGGACGCTTTGTCGATCCTGTGGGCCACATGAATGCGTACGCCTTTCCTTCCTTCCCCCTAATTCACTGGGTACTTCAACAGGAGTGTACCTGCATTTTGATGCTGGTAGTGCCAAGCAAGGCCTGGTTACCACTACTGTTGGAATTGTTAGTCGAAACACCAGTGGTGCTTCCAGACATTCTGAATCTGCTGTCCCAACCGGACGACGCGCTGCCGTTGAGCCCAGCTGTGTACCAATTACACGCATCAAGGCTTTCAGTTGACTCGCTCAGATTTATATGAGCAGGCTGCCGACGTGCTGGCCAGGGCGAATAGAGATTTCACCAATGCAGCCTACATTTTGTACGTCTCAAAATGGTGGCTGCACATTGATGGCTGAAGTGGAAAGAAGATTGATCCATGCCTCCATTAACACCAGAATATCGTAAAGTATTCATAAAGGCAATACGGTGACCATGCAGATAGACTGATGTGTAGCAGAGGTTGATCTGACTCCATACTGCCAGAGTGCATATTTTATGGTAATGATAAATCTCATGATATCCTTACACTGTGACTTATACATGTACATCTTTTATTTTCTGTTGTAGTAATTTAAGTGAGTAAAAACCTCATATCAAACTAAGAATTCATGCCTGCAAAGATGTTTAGATTCTAATTTCATCTCGTTCTATATGGCTGTAATTTCAGTGTAAACAATGGAAAGCGTTTGAAAGTGGCGCCAATAACCTGTAACACATTCAATGTTGCTGACGTAGCTCATGCCGCACAAGAGAAATAAGGGAAACCTTTTCACAACACAGTAAAATTCTATTGTAATAGAAGGCTGAAGCACTGGTATAATATTATAATAATTTATGTTATAAGGACTACCTACATGTACAATGAAAGTAGCAGTAAATGCCTAGGCATAAAGTCTATTGGTTGATGTATCCAATCAGAGTAAAGCATATTATTCATTGAAAGAGTCCAGCGTAATTTTTGTAAATTTGTATATAAACAAGTTGGCTGGGACGTGGACACACAATATGAAATTATGTGCAATACTTTAAATATAGCCACGTTAGCAGCACGCAGAGATTATTGTGATATGGTTTTTATGTATCAGTGTGTCTTAGGATTGTACAGTTGTTGTAAATAATCTTTTTTCAGTTTACATATTCCATGTAGTTTTAGGAAAATGTCTCTTATTATTGTACCAATTGGATGCATTGAAGTCGCTAGGAATGAGTTTTTAAGTAGTTTGTCTAGGCTTTTTTTTAATAAAACATAAACTGCGGAATTTTTAATCTGGGATTGTCTACTTTAAAACAGAAGCTTATTAAGTCTATTATTTTCTAATTGTAATTTTGTATGTATACTGTAAGTTGTATTCAACAAATGTGTTTACTAACACACCACTGTTATTGGCCTTATATGGCTGTTGTTGTTGTATTAAATAAATAAATAAATAAATAAATAAATAAATAAATAAATAAATAAATAAATAAATAAATAAATAAATAAATAAATAAATAAATAAATAAATAAATAAAATAAATAAATCTCTCCTAGTCATACAATATATTTTATCAAGTAGCCTCACATAGGTATATTAATAACAACAATATCTTGTAAACTGCTTTAATCAGAGAATATTTCACTTTGGTCTCAAGGACAAAAAGTCACAGCAGTTTTTTTCTAAATTTTGCCATCACAAATTCAAATAAATCATCAAATCATGAACACACCTATCAATGAAAATTGACAGACACCGATAACGAACATTTACAGCCTGGAAAACGTGTGCACAGACGACATGCATACATTAATAAACAAAGGTTATGTCAACCTGTCACCTAGGGCTGTGAGGACGCTATATCATGTAAGACAACTTATGACAATAGGGCGCCATCACAGAAAGGCCACTAAAGTCCTTTAACATACATTTAAAGGTGGTGGTTGTTTTGTCACAACCCGTTCAATATGGGACTCATACAGGTATACAGCACATGTAAAATACATTGTATGTTTACATACACGACAACCACCACCATTTAAGTGTGTGTGCTGATAATATTATACAATGTGTGCTCTAGGGTATGTAGATAGGGTATCTAACAAGTGTGATGGCATAGGTGATGAAAACATTACATTTTCCACTGTAGACATAACAGTTTTTCAGAACACAGGAAAAAATTCCTCTGTCCTGCACTATTTATATATTCACCTGATTACCAAATCTTGCCAAATGAAGAATTGTTTATCAAGATTTTCTTTAGTGTAAACAAATGTTTATAGTATTTTAGCTAATTTTGTATTTCAGATTCTAAAATCATTTTAGATTAGTTGTGTTACTTTATGTTTCTTATATTGGACTTTACTCAAACATTGTTTTTGTGTACGTTCCAAATAAAATATCCTATCCTATCCTAAATAGTAGAAGTGTGTATACGGTCAATATGCATATTTTAATGATCTAGTAGATAGATAGATATTATTAGAAATATGCTTCTACATGTGATATATTCCACAACAGTATAACAAAATATACTGTATTTAAAAGTGTACTTGAAATGAAAAAGAACATGTTTGATTTTTAGTGTTTTAACCACAACTACCTTATACAACAGACATACCTTGTTAAATGGTTGTGTACACACAATCTTGACTCGATCCCAATTCTGATTACAAACTGTTTTGCTGAGTTTATCAGAACCGAATATCCGGACCCTGTTTACATTATTGCAGTTTTTACTTTCAGCAGGACTCATAAATGATGATGACACCAGTATGACCTTAGAAAAATCAAATATTATAAATTGTTAATAAATTAAATTTAATATTCATTATTTATTTCTCCTAGGAATACTAGAAATCAATTTCATATTGAAATGTCTATTCCTAGTTTCTTTATAGCTGGAGACAAATTTGGAGAATACCGGTACTCTGCTTATGTGACATTTTTATATGAGTGGACATTGTTCACCTTATGTAAATTATGGCATAATACTGTAAAACATATCTTTTTCGCGAGCATGTCTTTTTAGCAAATTTAGCGAGAGAACTGATTTGCTTATTCAAGATGTCGCTAATGACTTTATTATAAATTCAAATGGCCAAGGCTTGGGGATTTGTATACAGTAATCCGGAACATAATTCCTAATTACACTTGACAGTTTTTCTTTGTTTTTATGGAGGTGATAATTGCGCATTTGTTTTGGCAGGCAACAGACAAGTATTGTGAAAACAGGAAATCAACAATGACAAGAGAGATTCGATAAATCAACATTTCGCTCTTACGTCATTTAACCACAATTCGCTAAAATTGCATGTCGCTTTTTCAACATGTCTTACAGTATCTCCGCCACAGAGTATAGTAATTTTTAGGCAAATTACTCTAGACAATTTAAAATATGTAGCAGTTAGCTTAAAGTCAGCTAAAACTAGAGAAATGTTAATTTTTGATTTTACTGTAGAAACCAATAGTAAAACCTAATAATTCCAAATGGTCACAGGTTACTAAAATATAACATATCATTTTTAGGCTGGTTACGCCAAACTTGTTTGTTGTCAACATTCTCATACAAGATATCGCAAAGTGATTGAATTCTAGGTATTTTTATTTCTGAGTAGACTTCTACTTTACATGTAAATGAAAGCATAATACCTGAAATTCATCAGACGTTGACTTTCCCACCAAGACTTCCACAAATGCTGACCCATCATTACCAATATCAATGGAATGTATCTGAGTGGATTTTTCAAACTGAAATTAAAAAGTAATGTAATTATGTGCAGGTAAGCATCGCGAGGCTAACCAGTCGAAACAGAGCATGGAGAATAAAATGGTGCTCAGTGTTTCCAGTAAGCATATACTGATTTAGTCTGCTTAAGGATGTATATAGTAACCAGTACTTCCAAAAAAAGCATTTTTAACAAAAAAATTAGGTATGTGTTTATAACAGCAGACCGCTCACTTTGATTTAAGGATAATCGGCTTCGAGCGCAATCAATAAATATTGACCTAATTTGCATAAGTTGGCCTACTTAGCAACGGAAACAACGCACTCACGACTTGTCTCTGCAATCGTTCTATATTAGTACACCGTGTGTGACACATTCAAAAATTAGTGCTCCCTAAAATTGTTATCAGAATTATTATTAGAAATTAAAAGAAGGAAGGGACCAAAATGAAAGAATATGACCCCAATGTCCGAAGAAGCAAAACTTCGTCTCAAAAAAAAAAACGATCGTGGTATGAGTCCAGCGAAAGTTGACTTTCCCACCAAGACTTCAACAAATGCTGACTCATCATTACCAATATCAATGGAATGTATCTGAGTGGATTTTTCAAACTGAAATTAAAAAGTAATGTAATTATTATGTATACATCATCTAATACTGTAAAATACTTCGCTTGGAATTAATTTTCGCTTAAAAGAATGAGTCAGTGAAAATAAAATCCAGCAAACTTACTGTAAAATACTTTATTTTAGCTGGAATTAATTTTCTCTGAAAAGGTATTTTGGGTGTTTCGTATTGAATTTATTTTCACTTAATTCTGACGAGTTGAATGTAAAATATAGGAGAAAAAATATATTTGCTGAATTTTATTTTCAGTGAATTATTTCTTCAGCGAAAATAAAGTATTTTACAGTATCTGATGTGTGGCTATAACATACAAACTGTCAGTTCTGTGTACTTCCAGCAGTACACATGAAAAGTTACATCATCAATGCAAAAAATAGCAAAATAAAGTATTTACAAAACAATAAGTTACAAAGCACCATGTTCATAAGTTTGCCGATTATTAGAACTGATTTCCTAGCATCTTGAGTCAAATTGAATTCTCCTAAAATCAAGTTGAATCAGTTTGTTGACTACTGCGAAGAAAATAATACTTGAGGCACAAACAAAAATGTTGTGGCTGCTGATTTCCTTTTACACTTTCTTAATACAAGTAAACGGTGAATTTCATGAAAACCGAAATTTCAAATTATCTAACTTTAGTAGGATGTTTTTCAAGATCACTATATCAATCACAATGAATGATTTTCTATTGTATCAATGACATGCCAGTGAATTAGCATAAATAGATGCATCACAGTAAACTGGCTTAGAGAGCACACTGGTTCTCAGTGCAAAGCTATGAATTTCATTATGAGATGACAATCTACTCATCATCCAATCGACCATAAACCCCAAATAATGATGAAAACTAAACTATCTTGGCAAGGATGTTAACTTTACAATTTAATATGTCAGATTCTGATAAAAACAAGATGCAACTTGTGTGCATTGTGATTTTATTGAAATTTTGTACACAATAAATATTAAAAATAAAGAAATCTTACTTGTAATATAACTGACACATTCTTCTCACCAGCTGACTTGCATTTCCATTTTCTGTAAGTCTCATCCTTTAATAAGTTATCAGCTTTGTGGTTCTATGGAAGAAAAGATTTGTAGTAAAGATCATGTGATAATTTATTTTATTTATCTACTATTCAGCCATGTGACTGAAGTTTGGAAAAGCAGCAAACATGGTACCCTTAGGTAAACTCGGTCACTGTAACTTGTAACCAGGACACACATTTTATGAATATTTACAGCTTTTTTAAGCCCAGTCATCCTACAGTGATTTGCTATTTTTTGCATTGATGATGTGACTTTTCATGTGTACTGCTGGAAGTAAACAGAACTGACAGTTTGTATGTTATAGCCACACATCAGATACTGTAAAATACTTTATTTTTGCTATTTTCGCTGAAGGAATGATTCAGTGAAAATAAAATCCAGCAATTATACCTTTTCCCTATATTTTACATTCAACTTGTCAAAACTCAGTGAGAATAAATTCCATTATAAAACACCCAAAAAGTCTTTCCAGCGAAAATTAATTCCAGCTTAAATAAAGTATCTTACAGTATAATGATTAACTTAGAATGCCACCATTTTTATTTGCCAAAACTTATACTTAAAATATTTGGTCCTTATTTTATAATTTTTTTTTATAATTTCTTTGTTGATTTTAGATCTGATGGACACAATTTACCATTGCCAACATTTATGAAAAGATAAATTAAGAATTAAAAAAATTCAATTAAAAAAAGAAAAAAATTAAGTGATACAAAAAACAATGTACATTTTGATGACAAAAAGAGGACAAAAGTTGACCATGGCATGTCAAATTTCAAAACATGCAAGTTTTTGCTTTTTATATTTTATATTTCAAATGCAAAGGAACAGTGGACAGCATTGTATGCATTTACATAACAATACAACCTAATTTACAAAATAACTATTTCATTAGGATAATGATTAAATACTAGTGGTTTCTATTTTTTCCTGAAAGTTTGAGCATTTCTGTTTATTTGATTATCATTAAGTTTTAGCATCATATGGTATTAGTTTTTGAAAATCTAGGTTGATGTTACAAAATTGGCAAAACTGATCAGCAAATCACAGGCTCGGCAGTCGGCACACTGTTTTTGTACGTTCAGTGCCAGGTAATAATTATGTTAGTTGGTGTTGTATTGTAGTGACCCGGATGTTGACAAACACAACTCAGAATCCGACATTGAGAAGACAACAAACTGGCAAATGTCACATTAATAGTTAATAATACAAACTAATCACATTTAGTTGAAGAAATGGAACTCAATGTGGCTCAAAACTGTTTGTACTGTAATAATTGTTGTGTGTACGTTTCACACACTTTGACAGAAAGTTTTCCAAGTGCATCTATACACAGAGCACCGTGCGTGTTGAGAGATGGTGCACATGCGTTGTGTCGTCACAAGAAGCGCTGTCTCAGCACATACATCGGTGTAAAAAAGACGTCGACCTGCAGCGTCAATGGGTGCACAGGGATAATACAACTCACAACAACGTCCAGAATGCTGTCTGTCGGATTGTCCAGTTCTGAATTCGACGGCATACGTCTACATCTCCAAGTATTATGGTAAACTTACCGGGTCTTCGCTGCTACAGGATACCACATGCTGTAGTTTAATTGGTGGCATATTTGCTGATAAGCTACCGCCAATATCTCGAATTTCGCGGTATGGTTGATGGTCGTCCGGAAAACAACCAGCGACGCTATTGTTACCTTTGACCTTATTAGTGTTTTGTGGTTGCGTGTTGCTTCTTAACTCCAATGATGGATCTTCTAAAGACGTGTCCATTTATTTGATCAATATTCTCCTTCATCCTAGTTCAATTTCTAAGTTGTGATCATTTAGATACAATTTTAAAATAAACAGTAATTTCTTTAGTCTTTAATGTCTTTTAAATACTTTCCAAAATGAAATTCTTGTTTAGACAATTTATAAGTTTTTTTTAGTTCTGTCCCATCATTGCGACAGTTATTTACATGTTTCTTGTTCCTCCTTCCTGGATATTCATTATTTAGTTTCAAATTTATGTATTTTATACTTAAAATAGCTAATTTCTATATTGCTAAAGTAATTCTGACCCAGATTTGCTTTAATATTTTGGATGTATTCCTTTGAGTTGAAATCAAACCACAGTCGTACTGCTTGTAAATTCTATTTCCTGGTCTTCAGGAGGTAGTGAAAGCGCCACGCATGCATGAGATATGGGACTCATACGTACAATGGTGGCGACTGTTGCGCATACCAACGATTACAAACTGAGACTTTACTAAGATTTATCTATGTAATTATTTCGATGATTGCAAGGTATTGAAAGAGTCGCTGGCGGTAATTAGTGCACGTTGCGCCCAGGTCAATCCTCTTACGCGCGATTTCCAATGAAAGAGCGCACTGGATGATGTGAAATATCGCACATGCGCGGTGCGACGGCCACGCCCTTTAACTTGGACTTGTGTGTGTGTGTGTATATATATATACATATATATCTTATCGTGTATGCATTGTAATTTTATTTCTTATAATGCCAATCAATACTTACACTCATATTTAATACTCGGTACATGATATTGTTACAAAACTGGACATGATACGTCGGCAGTCCGGTTGTCATCCGTCGACACCTGACACCTTAAACCACTAAAGAAGTCGGTCTGGCCTTCGAGACCGGTGAAGGTGTTAGATTCAACATAATACTTTTATTTAATATATTGTTTACGATCCATGTGCACTGGGTATATGTCTAAATACTGTCGAATCAGGTCGGGCATTTTGTGTCGTTTTGATTTACTTTATACTTGAATACTGAAACAAAAACTCCAGTACTTGGCTTAGATAAGCACTTTTCCCAGGGGACTTTGCCGCGTTCCCGAGACATGATTATTCCCCCCCCGGGGGGGGGGGGCAATTGATACATAGCTGGGTATGTGCTCAAAAGCGTGATCGTTTTTATACCTGGATAGTGGCAAAATCTATACCCATATTTCTGTCATCACTGTTTATTTCAAATAAAACAGTTACCGTATTTGCTCTATTAGAAGAGCATCTCCAATAGAAGCACGTGTAAGCCAACAGTTGCATTGTATATTGATTTATTAAAATATGTATTTTGACCATAGAAACACCTCTGTCACTTACATAAGAGCATATTATTAACACAATGTTCAGGTTATTTGTACCAAATCAGAAAAATATTACCGATATTTATACCTATCTTGACCAGAAATAAGACCGATACTTATACCTAAAATCCAAAAAACGAGACCCATTTCAGGGGCACGTCCCCGTTAGGCAAGTTCTATGTATTGCCCCCCGCCGGATTATTTTGGACCGACTCCCAGAGTGAAGGTGTGTATTCTATGCATTTCTATGTATTCTATGTCATTTTCTGCATAAATAACACCAACCTACCGTTAATCACGATACCGATTTTAGGCAATATGATGCATTATAGCTCACGGAATTACATGTACTATAATGCATAGTACTATGATGCATCTGCACATAATAGGTATACTGCACAATGTTATCGTGCATATATTGACCGTACCTCAATTTTAGGTAAAAAATGGGTCGTTGAAATAGACAAGGCAGAATTTAATGTATCGAAAAAAAAACACGCTGCTCCCTGATTGGTTTGGTAGTTAGGTGTTATCGTCCGATTTCACGACGTCGAGTTTCACAATCTTATAGTATAGCGATGAAAATCGGAAACTTACAAATTAATTAAAAAACTAGTCTGAGGCATATGGTTTTATAAATATAAATGAATATTTTACCAATACGTTAATATAAAATCTTAATAAAAATAATGGTTTTCACGCATACAATTAGAGATACTAGTATTACATGTATAAACTCAGAAAACTTAAAAAATAAATGTATTAGTTGCCTGAGATATAAATGGTGATTTTTAGTACGGATAGAGATGACAATTTCAAGAATACAAATGGAGATTTTAAGAATACAAATAAAGATTATACAAATACAAACGGAGATTTTACAAATATACTGGGGATTTTACTAATACAGACCCTGTGCCACCGCCACTGCAAAGAAAAATATGTGGTTACTTTCAACAGTTTGCTGGAGTCTGTTCAAAAACGTGTCTCAATTTCGATTATTTTTTCAGCTCATAACGATAAAACCAGTCTATTTAGAACTATCATGTATGTTATCGGAAAACATTTTGCATGATTTTACTGATAAGACAAGTTTTTCATTGCTCAAGAATATTAATTTGTGCAAATGAATAATTATTTAAACCAATCATGTCATGCAACTCCTGACATACATTCGTTTATTTAGTTGTTTGTTGTTTGTTCGTTCGTTCCTACAAATTGAAATCGGAAACCGACGCACATCGTGACCTTTGGCCCAGTATTACCCACAATGCAGTAGAGTAGCGTTCGTCAACATTGCAACATACGCGATCGAAGTCGTTGAATTATTCCTCCAAAATATTTAGAAAGTCTTCGCTTTCAAGCTAAATTCCCAGCTAAAAACTCAGAGAGTTGCGTTTCACTTGTATAGAAATTACAAGTACAATGTAAGTATTTGTTTTCTTGTGCTCGTTTTTTTGGAAATCTTGTGTAGGTTTTAAAAACCCTTCGCCTTCATAGCACAGCTCCGAGTTTAGCTTCAAAACAAATTACACGAGTAAAGTATGTTTGTGTTGTTTGAACAGTTTTATTTTTTAAAAAGGGATTGTTTGACCTATCGTTTAAATGAAGCTCTAGAATCAACGTACATCTTGTCATCTTGCGGTGCGAAACTTTGTCGAAAAAACATTTTGCCTAATTATTCGCAAGGTTCTTAAAATTCATGAGTGTTATCACTTGTTTGAATAATTTAGGGAAAACCTGGCATCGAATATCTGATTTTTCATTTGGGAATTCAAATATTTCAATTAGTTTTCAACTTTTCAGGTAAAAAAATCCAGTGATGCCGTTTGTGACGCTAAAAAGTTACAATGTAATAATGGCCAATAACACAGGCGCCAATAATAGAACTTTTCAGTGTCCCCCATCGAAGGTGGCTCGTTTCCGGCCTCAAGTTCACACCCTTTTTAAACCTTTCCATTGGTGGGACTGTTGGTGTGAATTGATAACGTCCCTAGTATATCCAGTTTATGTTTCTCTACAAAATTCAGTTAATCAGCTCTGCTGACCTAGTTAAATCAAAGACACTAGTGTCTTTGGTTAAATACATGTATGCTGTTCGTTTTATTAACTAAGCATGATAAATTGGTGATACCTGAGTTACCCTGTCATCTGTTTTGCAACGTTTTTTCTTTATATTACACACTGATTAGATGCAAATTTAGTTTCACTGTTTTAGCTGCATACTTTTTTTAATTGACTAAGTTATTTTGTGACAACAGACAAAATAACCTTTATTTATTACATTGAGAAAAAAAATAACTTTTTTTTTACAGCAAAACCCAGATCTACGAAACTGCAGCTATAAATACTGCTCATATGGTGTTCAGTTTAGTTTATAGTTAGTAACATCATGCTAAAAAAACGATTAATAAAGAAACCATGTTCTTTTCATTAGATGCTTGTTGCTGGTAAACATTTGAAACAAAAAGACATACTAATCTGTGATAAAGATAGGCTATTCATTAACATAAAATGTAGACAGGAAATCACGCAAATATGACGTCCTTTTTTCCCCCAGAGTTCATTGTAATGTTGATGCTTTAAGTTACTAAAGTGTAAGTTGTTCCAGTGAATCCTGACAAAACCTCTCTCTCAGTTTAAACTCAATACAAACATTTTCGTTTCTAAAGAACAAGATCACCAGAAAACTGAAATAAAAAAATCAACAACACATGACCAGAAAAAAAGATGTCAAAGAAACCATACAAATGTTATATTTCAGCCATGCAAAAGTTTTTATGAGGAGCCATGATACCAAATACATTTTGTTGGAAATAAACAAAATATGCGATAAGATAACTGAAATGACCCGCCCATGCTCTACAAAATGCATGTAAGCAGACCAAATATGCAACAACAGGCAGTTCCAATGAAATTAAGAACGGTTAAAAAGGGTTTGAAAAGTTGATTTGACGAAGAGACAGCTAGAAAGTTGTACCAAGAATTCAATGTGTTCAAAAACTGTTGCGTTGACTAAAACTGTATTTAATGACACGCTGAATATTGCAACATGAAAAATTTGCCAAAAAACTGAAACACGGACAGACAAGAACAATTAAACAAGCATTTTATGAAACTGGCAGAAAATGTTGAATACATTTTCAACAATTTCTATGGCGTCTACAAAAAAAGTGTTAAGACTTTAAACAAAATCGCTGAAACAGTGACACGATAGCATAACGATAAAAATTACTCTAATTAACCCTTGATCACATACAAAAGTCATAATTACGCCCAGTAGTGTATACTAAAAATTTATTTGGTAGTGTTTTTTATAATATAATGTATTTTTAGTCCCCGTTCGGACACAGTCCGAAAATGGGGACTTATGTTTTGACCTCTGTGCGTGCATGTGTGTGTGTGTGCGTCTGTGCGTGCGTCCGGACCTGTATCTTAGAAATGCCTGGACCAATCACAATCAAACTTTACAAATACATCATACATGATATTACATATGCACGCCAATTTGTTTCACGATCTGATTCAAGATGGCCGAATGGCGGCCATTTTTGTGCTAAAAATCATCAGAATCAAGCATTTCTCGGCTGTTTACAGATGGATTTTGTTCAAACTTGGTATATATAGACATTATAGGACCTTGATGCACATCATTTTGTTTTACGATTTAATTCAAGATGGCCAAATGGCGGCCATTTTTGTGCTAAAAAATCCTAAAAATCAACCATTTCTCGGCTGTTTACAGATGGATTTTGTTCAAACTTGGTATATACATTAGACATTATGGGACCTTGATGCAAATAATTTTGTTTTTCAGATAAGATTCAAAATGGCCGACTGGTGGCCATTTTGTATTAATGAATGTGGTTCTTGTGCCATATCTCTGACTTGCTTTCACTGATTATGTTCAAATTTTAAATATTCATTATACATCATGTCATAGATAGACAGATATATTGGTTTGACGATCCTATTCAAAATGGCCAAATGGTGGCCTTTTTTGTGCTAATCAAATATCAAGCATTTCTGGCATTTATGGATAGATTTCGTTCAAACTTGGTACATATACCGTACTCGACCGCGTTAGCGCCCAGGGGCCTCAACTCGGAAAATCACGATTTTGTAGGGGTGGGCGCTTACCCGAGCATCCTCCTCGAAAAAGAGTGCAAATGAAAATTGTGATTCATCAAGTGACAGATTACGTCTTTGAGAGAAAATCAAATTACTAAATTAGTTGCGTCGTCATTGATTTTCACAATGAAGAAACAGAAATGATCACAAAAAATACGCACATTTTATTACAATATTAATACGTACCACCATAATTTACGGAATTAAAAACATTTGAGTCTGTTGGAACACAGTCGAAGTCAAAATTGTCATATTATTTCCACTGACGAAGTTGTTGGAACGTACGCAAACTCTCGAAGAAAATCACTTTCCGCCATGATGCAATTGCAGATTTGACCTACAGCAGCGTCCTTTGACCTAATGGGTCAAGTTGGTTATTAACTAATCAGAATGCTGTGTTGTACTGACGCAATTCTTCGGAAATTCCCGAAGACTTTTCGGTAACGCAATGCGGAAGTGAATAATCAATGTCGAAGTACGATCTGTTGGGATTGATTTCAGCGAATAAATGACATGGTTTTTCCGAAAAACTAGTAACTAGCCATTTTTGAGAGGTAAACTGAATATGGCATGAAATATTTATCGCATTTTACTTGTATTAACAGGTCATTGTCGAAGCGTAGTTTACGCACGGTTACCGTGTTCTACGTATTCACATGTTCACAGCGATCGATATCCACGCTGTATCATATAAAAACGATTACCAAGATTCGTTACGCAAGACCAAGTTTTAAATTAGTTGCATTTTGAATGTGACCCCAAATATAAAAATTGCACAAAAGTGGGGGGGTAGGCGCTTGCCCGGGCATGGGCGCTAACGCGGTCGAGTACGGTATTAGACATTACAGGTTCCTGATGCACATCAATTATTTTTCAGATCGGATTTAAAATGGCTGTCTGGTGGCTATTTTGTTTTAATGATTGGGCTTCTAGAGCCATATCTCTTAAATGTTTTGACTTATTATATTTAAATTTTATATTTTCGTTATACATCACAGTGTTCTCCCCAGGAATTTAAACCACTGTGGCGGTCTAATTTGCATATCATTTGCATATCATTTACATAATAATAGAAATTGACCAAAGCACATTTACACCCACACAATAAACAACATGTATTTTTAAAAACAAAGTGGCAGATATTTATTTGCTTCACACAGTGTTATAAACACTTTTATTTTGGGCACTTTTGTAATATTAATGAGCTCTGTCACAGGGAAAATATTTTTTTGTTGGAGTCAAAATATTACGTTTCACAATTTAGAAGAGTTTGAATTTAAAAATGAAACATTTTCAAAATGCAAATGCTGCAGACTAAAAAGAAACAAATGAATTGTAAAAAGTTAAATGAAACTCATTTGAAACGTTTGAGCCGGGATTATGTTCACCACTTTCATGATCTTATTTACTACAAAATTCTCCTTCAAAAAATCAACCATGTAGTTAGTTGGCGGATTGTTGGTTATTATTCCGACCATCAGCTTCTAACGTTTACATTTACAGTAAATGAACGAACAAATAACACTTCCAAACGATCAAAGTTACGACGTGATATAACTTACTTCACGATGTTATACACCGGTTATACCAATAATTCCTCTTACTCGATCATGATGTCATGCAAAAATTAAATACTTCTTTTTTTTATATGAAAAAACATAAAATTTGAGCTAGTTTTATCAGGAGAAATTATTTTTGATCACTCGATCACTTCGGTGAAAAACACAGACCCGCCATGATAGTTGTGACGCATTAATTGACCGGCATGTGTCCTTTGACCCGGTTGGTCAAAAACGCTATTTACCAATCAAAATGCTGCATGGTAATGCCGGTAGAACCCGAAGTTTTCCGAATGATTGTGATCATAAAAATTACATTGCGGAAGTAAAGCGATGTCGTAGCACGGTGTGTTTGTATGAATTTCAGATGAAAACTGCATAATGGTTTTCGAAAGAGGTGATTAGAAATTTTTAAAAGGTAAAAAAATTATTGAAAGAAGAGTTTTTACATAATTCACGATGATAACAGTTCAAATGTATTTTACCCAATAACAATACACATTGCTGCAGTTTAGCAGCTCTTATTGGCCGCTTAAGCTATTTTGATATTACGTTGCGGCCATAGAGCTGCAGATCGCGTCCATTGAGAACCGCACAGTTCGCCGCCCCGGGATCCCGGGGCGCACGCTATTTTTGATGTTATCGAACGATTTCAATGAAATTTAAAACGAATAAAAGTTATCCTTGCAAACACAAACATCTTAGGTATCTACTGACCGAAAATGAAAGACTATTTCTTCTTGAAAAGTAGATATTTCTGTGTATAATTAGACCGAACGTAATTTAATCGATTGAACGACGGATTTCAAGATGACCTCTGTCATGTGTCCTGATCACATGACAATGACGAAGCATGCGCAGTTGACATTTTAACTGAAAAATGAGAATGGCAGGTTTTTGCATTCATTGTGGAGATGAGTTTCAGAAAAAAGTTAAAGGGTATCGCAGGCAATCCATTGCATCTAGACTTAAAACCTCAGAAACTGTTGACAATGCATTAGTGAATGTTCTAAAGCTGAAACCCATTACCCCGTTGGCTTGTTGTCTCTTTCTGCATAATATTGAGGAGCATTGGTGGTAAAATATACATCATACTTTTGCCATACCCTGTTGGTAATATGGCCAATGTGTGTATATTATTTAAAATACAAGTAGTACCTTCTACTTGTTGAGCTTTTAGGTCAAATTTAAAAATATCTTTCAGATTCTGGTCAAAAGACTCAACAATTTTGTCCTTTGTGAATTCCATGCTGTCTGCTGTCTGCTCCTGTCACTTGTAACACTCTTTGGCAAGTTACAAGATTATTTTTAGATTTTTCACAATATATAAATAAAACTGCTTGAAAAAATATTTTTAATAATACATGTACTTTATTTGATTTTTTTCAAAAAAAGATGAGTTACTTAATGGTGAAGTGAAATTAAAATTATAAAAAGCCGTCTGCCGTTGTTTCGTCACATGAAGCGCTGTCCCAGACAGGCGCCGATGGCCGTCTGCTGCAGTCACGTGATTACATGTACACTTGTCACTAAAAGAGCCAAGTCACGTGATAGAGGTCGGCTTCAAAATGGCGGCGTTCAATCGGAGGTTTCACTTCGGCACAGTTTTAACGTGAAATAGTCTCATTTACACGGGCAAATTTGCTTAAAGCTTGCTGTAATCAGTAACAGATATATTTCTGAGAACATATTTGTCTATTTTTTCCTACAAGTCGAGGTAATTTTATTACAATCACAATTTTAATGATACATAACTGGCATATTTAAAAATCTGTGCATTTCTTTAGGGAAGGGAACTGCAGCTCTCTGGTCGCCCGCAACGTATACCACGACCAAGAGAGCTGCATAAACTGCAGCAACAATACACACGTTGTTTTTTTCTTGAGTAGCGTAAACTGATCGTGAACTCCGATTTGCTCATGTTGTATCGGATGGAATTGATTTTGAAAGAATTTTAGCTTTCAAACCAAAGACTGCGTCAGAAAGTATTTACTTACAAACAAAGAGGTGCTAATTTTACAAAATTGACTTGTATTGTTCAAAGCCGCTACCACATCACGCGACTATGTCAATTGTTTAAAAATTATTATCCACGACTGGCAGGATGCGTGTTGGTCGGTACATAAGTATAATAACAATATGACAATAGTCAGAAGCGTTTCCGCAGTGGTCGCTAATTTTGAGTGCCGGTCAGGCCGACCAGCGTGACGAGATCCCCCAATGAAAAGAAGCACTGTGGCGGTCTTGCTAATCACCGTGGCGGTGTCAGACCGGTGTGGCGGCAAATCAAAGCACTGTGGCGGGACTGCCACGCTGTTTACATCCTGGGGAGAACACTGCATCATGTTATAAATATATATATGTATTCAAAATGGGTAACTTTGAATGCTGTTCCAGAGCAATATCTCTCAATATGGACAAGTACTTGTTTGACAATCAGATACAAATGTCAATCATTTTAATGTTAAAAAATCATATTCCTGACATGGTTATATTCCAGCTATATTACTATAAACAAAACTATACAAAAAAATGTACATCTTAAATTTGACAGGGACTGTGCCATGCATGGCTTGTAAAATAATGACTTAGGGCTTAGAATTTTCGTCACTTTTTCTTCCGAGGCCCGAGCTTACTTTCATGACAACAGTAAAAACGATAAATGAAGATTCTCGATTCTGGATGTTATCACAGTCACAAAGAGTACTGAACCGAAATGTGCGTATAGTTCTTCATTGTGCTTGTGCACTAAACGTGAATATTCTATCGAAAACAAGCTGAAAATTTCAAATGCGCGGAACATGAAGTGATCGACACAAAAAAGAAACAAAATGGCGGGCCTTTAAATCTCAAGCGATAGAGGTCGTACACAGCGTGACACGCATCCTTGAGGGATTAAGCAGATTCAAACCTTTTAAACAATAGTGTTTTCTAACCGTCTTTTTTAGTAACCGTAGTTACAGAAAATAATCTACATATTAGATTGTACCATCTTGATTGTCTTTAGTTTCTTCATTGTCAGTCGTCATCTGCAATACTTTACTGGTATTTATTTGGTATAATATAAAAAGCATAATAAAAAAGGCTACACTGTAGCCTTGTTATAACAAACTCTTTGGGGGGGACGTACAATTAGTTTGTTATAGTGAAATGTTCACTATAATGAAGCACATAATACATTGGGTTTGTTGTGAACGGGAGACATTCCATCTGTTCATTATATCAGGAAATTCATTATAAAGGTGTTCATTATATTGAGGTTACAGTGTACTGTGAAAAGCATGAAGCTGAGGATAAACATCAAATAAATTTTAATAAATTGAGCAATCCATAAATGATACAACTACATCCTTGCGAGGGTCTTCACCTGCGCATGTGCAGAAATTGAGTCCCAAGCGATGATAACAACACATGCTAACAACGCAAAGGCTCATGGGTAGATGCTTGTTTGTAAACAATGACACGCTATGGCCGTCTGATGCATGCACAGGTGACGACTCCCCCGCTTTAATATTAATGAGTTAATTCAGCATCATCCAATTATGAAGCCCTTCATTGTGAATAAGTGGGTGGTTGTAGTTTTTCTCACTTGCAGTCACATGTATCATAGGTGTAGACAATTTGGTGATCTCAAGCTAATTATTTATTAAAAAATTGAATAAAAGCTGATGATCGATATTTACAAATTGTTATAAAATTTATAATATGTTTATAAACTAAGGTCAGTTTTCCGCTTTTCACTGTGTATAACTATTACAGTAAAATACTTTATTTTCGGTGAAAAGACTTTTTTTGAGTGTTTTGTATTGAAATTATTTTCACTGAATTTTGACGAGTTTTAATGGAAAATATAGGTAAAAAGGATGTTCGCTGGATTTTATTTTGACTCGTTTCTTCAGCGAGAATAGCACAAATTAATTCCAAGCGAAAATAAAGTATTTTACAGTACATAAACATTTAGAAATATTAGTGCTTTCTCCTAATCATGCCATGAATTCTTTTCACATTAATCAATTCATGTTAAGACTGTTACTATTGGTGTACTGTGGAATACTTTATTTTCGCTTGGAATTTATTTTCGCTATTTTCGCTGAAGGAATGATTCCATGAAAATAAAATCCAGCGAATATACTTTTTTTCCTATATTTCACATTAAACTCATCAAAAATCAGTGAAAATAAATTCCATACACAACACCCAAAAAGCCTTTTCAGCGAAAATTAATTCCAGCAAAAATAAAGTATTCCACTGTATTTGATTGGTTCATATGTGTTTCTATTGGAGATGCACTTCTAATAGAGCATTTTGTGTTTTCCGTGCAGTGTAGTGAAGACAAAATGAATACCACAAAATGGACATATAATTTAGCCAAAACACAATCATTTCATTATATTTTATTTCAGATATATGAACATTGTTTATCAGCAGTTGCAGTGATGACAGAAATGAATCTAGATTTAAAAGACTTCCAGCTTCACTTTGCTGAGGAACTCATCTGCGGTTTGAACTCACTGCATGAAGATAAGATATTATGTGACATCACGCTGAAAGTGGGCACCAAAGAATTCAAGGCACACCGCGTTGTCTTAGCAGCTCTCAGTGAATACTTTCGTGCTATGTTTACTGTGCAGTTGAAGGAGAGTAAAGAAGATGTGATTGAGTTGAAGGATATCAGTATAACTCCAGAGTCCTTCCAGTGTCTTTTAGATTATTGTTACTCAGCAGAGCTAGACTTGACCATCGAGAATGTGTTTGAAATCCTGGCCGTAGCACACCATCTTAGCATTACCTCTGCCATGGAATGCTGCTGTGATTTCATCAAGCAGCAATTTGATGAGCAGAATTTTCATTTTGATGACTTTGTAAAGATCGCTGAAATGGCTGAGACGTATAGCCTGGTTGATCTAAAGGAAGTTGCGGATCACTACATAGCAGAAAATTTTGTTGATGTTTCCAACTCTGACGACTTCTTGGAGTATATGTCTTCCAAACGACTGTGTGAGTTTCTGAACCGAAGAGACTTGGCTGTTCCTAGTGAGCTGCTTGTCTTGAAGGCTGTACAACGCTGGTTAATGTACGATAAGGAAAAGAGACTCATGGATGCAAATGTGTTATTACGTAGTGTACGACTGGGTTTTATTAGTGCACAGAATTTAGTCGATCAGTTCAACGAGGATATCAAGAGTGTGTCTGAATGTCACAAGTTATTCAATGGACTGATGCAACATCATGCAGTAGGCAAACCAATTTCTGGAGCATTTCCATTGAAAAACCCTGAATTGTTTGCACCTAGGGGGTGTACCAAGGTAAAGCATTTCATTATTTGTAGTATATATTTGCTTTAGTAGTAACGGTAAAAGCACATCTCCAATAAAAGTTGATCCTTTTCTGCCTCAGTGGTTTTTTAATCTGCCAACCTAAAGTGTGGATTGCTTTATTTTTGGTGAACGCCACAAATTGATTTGATGATTAATTTTCACTAATGTGTCATAAATTGGGTGCAAAACTTTCACTGAATTTTATTTTTTTAAATTGGCATGAGAATTACCGTAAAATTTGTATTAGAAGCCGCATTCCTAATAGAAGTCGCACCCATTCTTTTTGAAAAATTGAGAACCAAAAAAATCATCATTTCTCATATGTGTAGATGCTCTAATAGAAGCTGCATCCCCTCTATTGCATTGTACCATTTTAATAGAAGCTGCGGTTTCTAATACAGATTTTACAGTAGTCTCTACTGGGCTTCCACTAAGGACATACTTGTAGGTTGATCCTTGTTGACTAACACAACATTGTTTTTTCCAGCCAAAATACAACTTGATATAACTTGTACAGCAGGACTAATTAATTAAACATGTATTATAAATGTAAGCAACATGTTTACCAAGTAATTGATTAATTGGTGGCAAAACTTGTGTAATTTGCCAAGGGGTAATGGAAGTCAGCATAGTACTTAGTTTTCAAACAGTCAGGCATCCTCATATTGATTTCTTCTTGTACACCCTTCTTTTGCACTCTACTCCTACCTACTGTGAAATGCTTTATTTTAGCTGGAATTAGAGCAGAAATTTTGATTGTCTTCTATAGAGTTTGTTTTTGACTCCTGTGTGCGAAGCACACAATGGTAGTCTTTGCAGTTATCCTGTCAATATGTGTGTATGTGTGTGTGTCCATCCGTTCCACTGATATCTCAAGAACCGTATGTTGGTTTTTAATGAAACTTAGTGCATAGATGCTTTGGGCTATTGCGCAGATTTGATTAGGTTTTGGTTGAAAGCCATGCATATTAATTACCTAATTGGCTTGATAATCAGTGTTTACTCTAGGACGCGCGATTGCGCGATTCCCCGCCTACTACACTTTGTGCGCCCTTAAAAAAATACTCCAAGGGCGAAAATCGCCCCTTTCTTCACTGCCCATTGAATTCTTTTAATGATGGTCTGTGCGTGTATTGGACTGCGACGCGCCGAGTAGCTTGCTGATACAAATAACAATCATCCTCCCACATATTTCGTTTAAAATTGTGCGTCCTTATATTTGAAAACATTACATTGTAACCTTCTTCGGGTATGCGTACGTAAGTTGGAATAGCCCACATTGAGTTTCTGAAGTGCGTGTGTGACAGGGCGACGCGTTAAGCAACTTGGCGAGGCAACAATAAATTGTTCTTCCCGCTTGTTGCGTGATTTAATTAATTATTTCGCGCGTCAGAATCATTTAAAAAAATATTTATTATTATATGAATTTGCAGCGTTATATGTAAAAAAACACCACTTGATGTGTGTGTCACGTTTAATAAATTACGTCGGGTTTTTGATTCACCCATGGAGCTCATGATGCACCGTTGTTTCACGGTTGACATCTCCGGTGATACCAACAGGAAACTCATCGTGCCAGCGATGATTTCGATTGAAGACCAACTTTAATCATGTTTATTCAAAAATAAACGTAACTACAGGCATATGACAAGAAAAGTGCTTTAAAACAATGCATGCAGATCGTAACACTTGCTCAGTCAACGCAGATAGCACCCCAGCGCGAAAGACTAAGGCGCCATAATGTTGAAAGTTTGAAAGTTCATCGCTACCATATATGGGAGCAACAAGTGACCTGATGCGTGAATTCACGTTTTTAATTGGATAACTGCTTGACACGCTGTCAAGCCCGCCAGATCGGCACAGCTCTCTGATGTGCGTAGTTTAGAATTTCCGATTGCAACTAAATTAATTAAACAATGAGCTTGCATTATGTTTGGGGGGGGGGGGGGCGAGTGTGTACCCAGTTTTTTGGAATTTCCATCTTTGACGTAACTGGGTCACGGTGTTATTTTTTGGTTGATTTGCGTAATTTATACAAAGCTGTATGGAACGAAAGTGTTGTACTGTGAAGTTCTCGCTGAACCTACCCATGCTAGATCACGTCGTAACAAATGACTAGTCTGTTTTCACCCGTAAAAAAAATAATTTGAAGAATAGATCGAAACAAATTGGCGTCGTTAACAACGTGAAGAATGAGTTTATCAATAATTTGATAGACAACATAAATGCACGCTTCCCGGAAGACAGTACCAGCGTCATTTCGGCATTCGATGTATTGGCAATGCGTCATCTCTCCTTCGTACCCGCCGACCAGATCACGGCAATGAGAAATTGGAGACTGTGATCGCACATTACGGTGTTGATAAAGTAAACGAGGGCCAAGTTTATAAAGCTCTTATCGATCCAGACGAAACCCCGCATGAGTGGTGTTTATTAAAAACACTAGTGATGCAGCAAGCTTACCCTCGTGACAATTTTATTTTACTGTGGAAATTGATAAACACGAATCATAAGGCCACGGTACCAAATTTAATAACTTTGGCAAAGGCAGCTGTTGTTTTGCCTGTGAATACAGCAATCTGTGAGAGGGGATTCTCTGCCCAAAACAAGGTGAAAACGTCCCTCCGAAATCGATTAGAAGAGGCTTCTTTGAATCGTCTGCTCACCATCCTAGTAGAAGGTCCTCCTCTTGCGAAATTTGATGCCAGTGAAGCTCTCAAATTATGGCAAAGCAGAAAATCTAGACGTATTTTCCAGGTTTAGAGAAAATAAAAATAGAATACTAAATACATGTTTCAGCTTTCCCTTTCAGCTTTTTGTGTTTTGGCAATTATTACTACAATTGTTCATAAAACATATTGCACGTTGTGTTGACAGGATTTCTCTGATTGTATGGTAACATGTGCAGAATGTTATTAACATTAAATAAATAACAAATAATGAAATTATTGTGTGGACTATAATTATTATATTTGCAAAATTACATACATTTCAGAACACAAAATGAAGAACATAACAATTGGTAACAAGTGGAGAAAATAATGAACAATTACTGCCAATGTTTTATTAAGAAAATTTATGCTTATTAGAAATTCCCCCCTTGTTACAGAAAATCCCCCTCTATTTTGATCTGAAGGGGCGACAATCCCCCTCATAAATACAAAGCTGGAGAAAACACTGGATAATTAGCTAATTTTTAGCTGTTCCATGGTTTTGCCAAATATAAGAAAAAGAGTATTTTCACCCCTAAACGAAAATAAATTCCAGGTGAAAATAAAGTATTTTTTGTGCATACAACCATGATATGTCATAAATAAACAGTGTTACATGATTGATGAGTTGACTGCTATAGTAATATGATTACCAAATGTGTGACTGTTTTCTCATCATCGACTTGTTCATTAAATTTTACATTTTTTTCTCCAGTCCTTGATAGCAATTGGTGGAAGAACATCAATGAGCTGTGTTCGATACTACGATGTCAATGCACATGACTGGGTATCACTTAAGAACTTTGCACAGCCTCCGTACAACACCTTCACCAATCATGGCATCACTGTGGTACACCATAACCTTTACATTGCTGGAGGACAGTACTATGGATCAAATAAGTGGCAAACGCGGAATTACGTCTACAAATATGATGCCTCGACCAATAAATGGCAGAGCTTAGCTGCCATGAAAGTTGAGCGTAGTTATTTTGGTTTAGTTAATTTGGATGGGTTCATTTATGCCATAGGTGGGTTAGGTAAAGATGGGCAGCCAACTGATGTGGTTGAAAGGTACAACATTGCAACAAACAAGTGGCAGATAATTTCAGCATTGCAGTCACCTCGATATGATATGGCTATTGCTGTGTTTGCTGGTAAGATTGTCATCATAGGTGGGCAGAGCTCTAAAACCGACTCAACAGAAGTTCTAGATGTTGAAGTATTTGACCCGAAGCGTAATCAGTGGGAAGTGAAGTCTAAACCATTAACATGCAGAAATCAAGGTTCTACCATAGTTGTGGATGACACCCTGTATGTGGCTGGTGGTTCACAAGAAAGTAGCAATGACAGCGCCACTGGAAAAGTGGAACTATGCAACCTTGTGGAAGAGTACAACAGCGAACACGACTCATGGAGCACAGTGTCCCAGTCGTTAATACCAAAAAATGAAATTGGTGCATTTCGCATAAACAGCCATGTATATTTCAGTATCTGCAATCATTGTTATAATAGTAATGTTATTATACCACAAGATGAAGTGTACGATGTAGATCTAGATGACTGGATTAAACTCAAACAGAATACCAATGGGGCTGCTGTTACCGAGTTTACATTCAATGTCACAAAGCTGAAATAAAATTGAAATGTTCATCAGAATAAAATGTATACTATAAGCTTTTGGTTTTTCACTCTTCCTGAGATTCTTTTGTAATTGTTTACAATTCTGTAATCCGACCACAAATTCCCAACATAAATTTACTGAGCAACTCCAGTATGAAATCACAAAAGTAAATTATTCTGCCAATCAGTGGTGTTTTCTTTGCACAGGATTGTCAATTCTCTCAGTGAAACATGCATTCTGATTGGTTGTTGAAAATAGTCTTATCTATGTGAGAATTTGTTTATCACAAAAAAAAGTTTGTAAGAAAAGTGAAAAAAAATTTAAAAGCCTTTAAATTGGTTCTTATTTCGATCAGACTGCCATGGTAAGGCAGATGGCGCCCTCATTGTTGACTGCAGCTCTAACAGTCTGTGTCTGCCATTGGGGGCGCTACCACTATGGCTTGCTTTTGTAAAATGTTGTGCAGCATTTAATAATGTACTTGTATAATCCTGTTTTTGTTTATTTTTATTAAATTCGGTATTCTTTTTACTTGACACTTGATATGACAAAGTACATTATACTGTTTTTATTTTTTTCTAATTGTATTTTTTTAATTTTATATTTTTTGCAGATGAAATTATTTAGAACATCTATACAATTACATTGTTGTATTTATCAAGATGTAATGTCATACAAAATTACCTAAACACACTCATGAATATTTATTATAGTCTTTTCAATTTTCTTGTTTCCAAGGTAAAAGATGTAAAGGGCGTTCCAGTTCTGTTATCTATTCATGTATTCGGTTAAATATTAACATTTAATTTAAAGAATGTTTCTAGAAACTTGCAAGCATTCGTTCTGAAGCATAGCTAGCAAGAAAGAGTCGGACAGATAAGGTGAATGTTTTCCATGCTAAACATTATTGGAAAATAAGATAACCATTCTGAGAAGATAACAATTCTGAAGACATACTACAATTATTTTTTTATTAAAAAGCACATCTCTAATCAATGTGCACATAAAGGAAAATTACTAATAAAACAGTACTATTCGTACTATACTTTAAATTATAATCCAATTTATTTTGGCCTAGGGAGCCTGACCAACTTATGTTGTGGTCATCAACAGTTTGGGTGTAATATTTTCAAGCTCTGATGAAAGAAAATAACTAAAGTGTGTATCCATGGAAATATTCATATTGTATTTGTACTGGATTGGTATAATTGAGAATGAAGTGAGAGATTTTTATAATTATTAGATTTCTGTTAGTTGCCACCTTTACTGTAATTTACTGTAAATTATCACTGACGGATATTATCAGGATTCAATAATGAATGACAAAAATGTATGAAAAACTCACACTACTATGTAACTGTCTGACTTTATCATCTGATATCACTCCTATTGATTGAGCTAAGTCAATACTGTGGAATACTTTATTTTCGCTGGAATTAATTTTCGCTGAAAAGGCTTTTTGGGAATTTTGTATGGAATTTATTTTCACTGATTTTTGATGAGTTTAATGTGAAATATAGGAAAAAAAGTATATTCGCTGGATTTTATTTTCACCGAATCATCCCTTCAGTGAAAATAAATTCCAAGCGAAAATAAAGTATTCTACAGTAATTATAAGCATCCAGTGCTCTCATTGGTCTGATAAGATCCCTACGTAGGCTAGTATTGTTCACAAAAGAGACACTCCATGACATCTAGAGTCATCAACAATCTACGAATTAGTGATGGCAGGTGATAACCTTTTATATTATGAATAGAAATCGTAATTTTACGGAACTTAGCTCATGAATCATACTCTAATAAGGTATGACATCTAAGTGCATCTGTGGATATGCATTTGCAGTTATAGCATGCTGACTACTAGCGTTTATCAGCAAAAATATTACCCTCTTAGCGGTTTTTAAATAAATTGTCATTCAGTATTCAGGGATATTTTTAAACAAGGGAACAGGGGCGCCACACCCTCCTGCCATGGCCATGTGCCCTCTTACCCTGGAGAGCAGATCCTCTGGCAACCATAAAATTCTGATTGATCAGGGAGCACATTTGACCATAGTCTTCAACTGTGACCTGTCTGATAGTAATTTTGGCCCAAAGGATGCCATAGATTTTAACTCTACGCCCTGGTAGAGAGAACCCTATTTCCCCCACTTGGTGGCACCGCTAAATTGCAGTGCTCCCTCTTGCAGTTTTTTTCTAGAAAAAACCCTGGTATTATTCTGGGGGCTGGTATCGCTGTAACAAAAGTGAAACACTGCATGATTTTTTTTTCTCCACATATATGGTTACTGGTATGACATTTAGTGTGAAATATCATACGAGTATTACAGACTTTATAATGATAACTGAAAGTTTATTTTGAAATGATATTGGTACAAAGGTAATTTCTGTCTATCAAAAACTATTGGCAGTCGTAACTGTGAATTCATATCCACCATTATTTTTAATCTGCATATGTTTTGTATGCTTGTATACAATTATGATTTATCTGTGTGTTGGTTGAAGGATGAAAATGTTTTTCACTTGATATCACTAATTTATAGAGCTGTTTGATATTTGTAGCGCCATGGTCTGTATTATTCACACTACTTTGGTTTATGGATAAATATATCAGATGATAATGGGTCTTTTGTGAATCAAATCTATTCATGTATATTACATCTTTACTGTCACACTGGGAATATACAATGTATCCATATTTGTGTTTCACAAATGAAAATAAAGTAGGTCATAGTTGATCTTGTATTTAAATTGCTATTGTGCGATTACTTTTATTAAATGATGTTAAAACTAAAAACTATAGTTAAATCTTGTATATTCAAGAGAATTGATGTCTCTTTTTGGATGCAGTAATTCAGGATTTGTACTTGCATCCAAACTCATTTCTTGGACATGCATTGATCGTTTCATGTCATACATGCCATTTGTACAAAAAATAGGCTTAAGTACAGCCCTAAAAACATGTGTGACAATATTGTAATTATTTGCAGGAGTCTGTCAATGAAAATGTTATTTTTATGAGATTTTTCTTTATTTTAACCGACGAACTGCATAACAAAACATAGCTATTGACTTCACACATTCATTTTGACTTCTCAGAAGCGCTCCGTCACTAGAGGGCGGTAATTAAAGTGACCTCAGAGGGCGCGCATCCCCTCTAAAACTTGTATGCTGCCATGCTTAGTATGTGGTTGAATCGTGTAGGTCGATTCTCTTAGATTCTGTTTGCAGATAGAAGGCAACGAGTCCAAATGTACACTACAAATTAAAACAAATTTACGTACGAAGACTCAATCGTGACCACCTAAGGGTTGATTGATTTATAAATTCAAAACCTCACATATCAGACATGCAAATACATACAATACCGATACAAGTTGCCACAAGGCAGTGAAATGCACCGCATTCTCATACTACGTGTGGCTTGTTATCATACGATAACAGAACAGTGCTTGAGTTCAATACACGAACAAGATTGAGTGTGTGGGGGGAGGGTCTCGTTTTCATTCAATGTTTCCCCATATTTATTTGCATGAATAGGTTAAACAACAAACCAAACACTATTTGCCCAAGTTAAGAAATCCCGGTAATGTTTATCTGGGAATATACACAAAGTATGGGCGCCGTATATTCGCACATTGTTTGCAAGACAAAAAAGTGAAAATAAAGTACCTTTTAGTATATTAGCATATACTTGCAACTGGTGGGTTCAATCCGTGTTAAACTTGTGTGAATAACTTGTGCTGTTTGTTTTTTCCGTCTTGCACGTTTTTGGTCAATAAACCTTTATAATATTCTCCGTACATTTCCTAAAACTAGATGTCTGTAATAGCGATTTTTGTATTAGACAAGTGTAGACGAAGTCCTTTCAAATATCTACACGCAGTCAATTTTCAAACTGTTCCCAAGTGACCGCCCTTTAACAAATAGCGGTATACAATTGTGATGTTATCAGATATTCATGGGCGTCTTTAAGGAAATCGCCACTGTGTGTGTTCAATTGGAGTATCTTAGCTCTCGTATAGGTTATACACAACTGAATTGCTTTCATGTGTATGAATTCTGTGTGAAGTGCCTTTGTGCGTAACATGCCGGTCATGCAGATAACGACTATACGGCGTTTGGTATACAACTCAGTTTCATTGTATAATTGGAGCTTTTGTGAACATTAATGTATGTTTCAGATTTCTTATAAAAACAGTTGATGCACTCCTAATTGTCACGTTGAATCACTATGTGTCGAATCGCATTTCATATGCTACCGATAAAGTCAAGATCCATTGCCCGAAACATTCAGCTATTTTGAATAGTTACTTTGGGCAACGATAGCAAGATATCGCATATTATACAGCATCTAGTGTACAATGTAATGTACAACAGATAGAACGACATAGAGATACGGTCTCTTACTCAGTGAGAATAATTCTGAATGATACACCTGGCAAGGAGCGACGTGTAAATGGCAAGGGTTTCACTCTACTCTACTATGATCAAATATGAACACGCATATACAATGCAATCATGCAGTATTCTCAGTGATGATACAGGTAAGCTCGTAATACTCAACCAACGTCATGTATAATGTTAAGAGAAAATGGGAAATTATTATTATTATTATTATTATTATTATTATCATTATTATCATTATTATCATTATTATTATTTCTCAATGACACCGAATGCTTTTGTACGATAATACTATAATTATGTTTTTAATATATAACCAAATATTTAAAAATATATCAAATGGTAGACGGAACACATATCAAATGATACAATGCGGTATAATTCAAACTAATTCCTTCAACCAAACTTGATCTGTTTGTATTGCCTGTGCATACGTAAATATAGAACAAATTATATAAATGATATGAAGAAAACTGGAAAATGTCACTCTTTAAATTTATTCTAAATTTAAAATACTCTATCATTTTCCTCATGTACAAAAACCTAACTTTACAAGAATCGATGATATCCATTTTATACACGAGAATACTGGCGTTACTCGATGTGTTTCGCCAATATGTAGATGATAATCTTCGTGTTTTTAACTGATGACAAAATATAGATTAAAGCGGGAGGGTCGTCACCTGCGCACGCGCAAGAATTGAGTCCCAAGCGACGATAACAACACACGCTAAACACGCAAAGGCTCATGGGTAGACGCTTGTTTGTAAACAATGACACGCTCTGGCCATCTGACGCATGCGCAGGTGACGACACCCGCTTTAAACTTACTGATTTGTGTTAGAATGTTCACTAAAACACACTATATACCACCATATAAATGGTAATATAAGTGTCTGCAAATATGTTTAAAACTTTCTCATAACATTTCAGCTGTTATTATTTCGCTGTTATTGAAAACAATTCAGCATCACATGCTGCTCTTTGGATTCGCCACCTTACCATTAATGTCTCTAAGTGCGTATATGAGGATTACAACGTAGTACGTTGTTAGAAAATGTCAAATGTTGTTTCCATCCACAGGATTACAAGTATGAGTATTATTATTTCACAAGTGATTGAGGCATACTGCTTGGAGAAAGAATAAGCCTCATTAGTGAAGGTTTCCTCCTCCTCTAATAGCATCTTGTTACTAGGAATACGCTTACATTGTTTTCAAGAGTGACAATGTCCCCCAGACAGACCGTTATTGAAACAGTATGTAATAAAAATTGACTAATTAATGACAAATTGGAAATATGTTTAAGGTGGGAAAGCATACACAAGAAGATATGTAAGTATCGCTTCTTATCTACCGAAAACGTCATATCCCCAACCTATACATTTTAACACACCGAAACGTAACCTTAAAATGGGCTTTCAGAACCACATTAAACATTTTTTTATTCAAGTTCACGCCTAATCGTTTCAAATATATACCCACATTTTACTTACATGAACGGCAGTACAAATTATAGTCTCGGCAAAATAAAAATCGGCGTACATTCTACATTCAAGTCGCTTGTCGTACCGTTAAATAAACGTTCATATACATTTGTCTATTTCATTGAATAAATACCATTTTGCATCAGACAAGTGCTTGTTTTTGGTTGACGTCTATAAGCAATCCACTATAAACGAATGTAATTGTCAACAAATATCGTAAAAATCTGTAGCACTAATTTTTGATAATGGAGACACACTCTGATCATCAGTACTCCATAATCATAATAACAGATGTAGTTTAAATATGACATTGGATGTGACGAGCTTGGCATATTAAATTGTCCAAGGACGGAGATTACCGATAAATCACTTTATATACCAGGGATAGAAGGATGATATTTCACACATATTGTTAATATAATTTCGGGTGCAATATTACAAACTTATCACATTATTCCGATCTTCTTTCGATGGAAGTATAATATCCAATTACAATGGCGCTGTAAATTATAAGCCGTGGAAGCCATTAAGGCTAAATTGATGCGTGTCAGGATTAACGTGTATACATGTTAGATCGAGAGTAATCTAGTCTCTGTGCTCGTGCACACTATAGGTTCCATTACAAATGACGATACTGGTTACTCACTCTAGGACAGTTTCTGTAAAGCAATCTACTAATATATGAAAAATTAAATATTAAATTATTAAGATATATAGTTTATATCTCACTCTGGTAGTCATTTTGAATTAGAATCTAAAGGTGGATGATTATAATCACATCTGATACGTTTGGAAAATACAAAAATTGTTTCAAACATCAATTTGCAAAATGTCCTATTGTGAAAATATTCTGTTTGGGACTACTTTTACTTGTTGATGGCATTATCAAATAATTTTTGTGATTAATGATTTTTCCGAATCACCTATTTGTATTTAGCTAATAACAAAAATACACCTATTGTATTGTTTTTACTATTTTCAATGAAGTACGAGTTGTTGTTGTTGTTGTTGTTGTTGTTGTTGTATATAAAAAACCTTTATTGAAGAATGTATGAGAAAAGTGAGTAAATGTAATCACAATGTTGTTGTGAGATAAACTAGAAATACGCCCACGCATTACACGAAAACGAGTAAGAAAATGAATTGGCATCCCGAAATGGTCATAGCTTCAGAATCATGGTTTTACCAAAACAAACTTTCAATATCAATAATGTATGTGGATGTTTTAACCAAATAATGATTGTTGGGGTTCGTGTTCCCAACTATGACTGCTACTTGAAAAGAAAAAAAAATTGGTCCCTTATTTGAACAAAACGGCACGCTACTTGAAAAATGGCCAGCTGCTTAAGAAAATTGGGCGGCTACCTGAAAATTTGTCCGTGATTTGTAAAAAAGCCGCCATCAACAACAACTATCACTAACACTAAATAATTATTTGTTATCCACATTCATAAATAAAGGAGTTTGCAATATATAACAATATTGACATCTAATATACCCATGAATGGTCATGCTGTACATGCTGAGACCAAGTAATCATCTTTTAATGTACCAAAATTAATTTAGATTGAAGATCAGATTCTCTATAGGATTACGATGTTGTTTTGAATATACTGCTCGACCTTGAAGAATTGATCCTCTCTGATTTAATAGCTTCTCAAATCTTGTTGCGGTTTTTGAATTAAAATATCAGTTGAACACCTATTTCCTGTGCACTTACATTAAATATGATAGGCACATCCAACTATTTACAACAGCCATTTTGAATTTTCAAAATATTGATATATATTGTTGATGATTTGAAACATAATTTCAATTGTTTAACTTGTCGGACTTATTAAACAAGAGAACTTTCACTGACTTTCAAAATATCAACCCTTTATATGTGATAGGTAGAGGGATGAGTTCTCTTTATCATATATACATTGCTACAAGTTACAATCATAATCGCATACTAGCGGTTCTGCATGCAAATATTCATCCATTAATTGTTGTATAGTGAACATATACTCAGCGTTGTAAAGTCATCGCAGACATACACGTGGGTAGATATTGTTATTACATGTAAAAATCTTCATTGAAATTCGATATGTACATTCCATAAACACGTTTTATAATGTTAATATTCGAAGGGTGTTTCATTAATATGCAATGGAACATTAATGTTAGGCCGTTAATGGAACAATGGAATAAAGTTGTCGCCTAAGGAACATTACCAAGTCTAATGTATCACAGACGAAAATGAATTTAATATTTAAAATAGGTAATATCTGTCTCAAATTCATTTTTGGTTATTTACACATTTTTTTGATTCGTTTTATTTTTCTTAGTCTTTATATAACTTTCTAAACAACCAATGTTGAGCACTGTGTGTTACCGCGCTCTCGTTGGGCAACGATAGAAAAACAAATTTAGGAGTGGCCCTAAACTCGCCGGCTAATTCGCGGTTTTCGAAACTTCATCATCATTCTGCGCATGCGTATAAACATTTCATATTTGACGTCGTACTCCATAGACAATATCGCTATTCCAAATGTTAGTACATTGTCAGATAGTTTTCTCAGTTTGTATCTGTATGCGCGCTTTGTGATTGGCAGAGTTGTGTGGATCAGGGTTGAAAGCTATCCCAAAAAGCACTATGATTTGGAATTTCCCATAGTACTGAAATTGCTCGAGATACCGTGACGACCGTATTTTTGTAATTCGGGTCACTAGATTACCACATATCTTCAGATTAGAATGGCGGCGGAACGATAATAGTCTTCGACAGTAGTTTTTGCTTTTTCTGCTATTGCACTGGGATTACATTGAATACATTTTGCTATGCAAGTATCCATAAGTGTATATTTTCGTTTGACAGGTTTCAATCATTATTTGTGAATGTTAAAGCGATTTTGTTACAGCTATTGCCTCACTTTCAATCTCGGGGTAACTCCCATAAGAAATATATACGTGATGCGTCGCCCAAATGTGTTGCTTCTTCTCGAGATATGGGTCTACTGTTCTAAGAAAATCTTTAAACATGTTTACAGACATTTTCGGAAATGATTAAATATTTCGATTCTAATAATTTTTTTTGACCAAAATTTCCCAAGAACAAAGTCGGTGTTTTGAATTTTGTAATAATACATCTTAATGTTGTTACGTATACTGTGAATTCAGTGACATGACACTCGATGAAATTGTTATATTGCCCGCCAGTTGCGTCACTGAAACTACTGCACAATAAACTGTGCTTACATTACTGTCATTATCCCGGTCACTGTCGCTTTCAATGCCTTGGAAATACATTTGCTGTAACTCCCCAATTATGAATAAACAGTACTATTTAAGAGGAACTTCCTGTTTTCAGAACAAATACAACATTCACGCATGCCAGGTGCAATCACTAACGCGTGTGAGGTTAGTGAGAAACAAAATAATGATGTTGATAATTCCCATCAGGCATTTCCTGTTATTAAATTAATAAGAAGACGTCCAAACATCGCCCTCAGTTATTTATTCATTCTTCGTTCGACCACTAGGTGCTATAAAATCACATGTGAATAATGTCTTAAACAAATAGTTAAATAATAACACATGCTTGTGAGGGTAATATCACGATTTGTTGCCTGCCCAAGGGATGGTGGTCATGACCATGATATTGATGATGCCAGAGCCGAAGGCGAGCGCATCATCAATATTATGGTCATGACCAACAGCCCGAGGGCAGACAACAAATCGTGATATTGCCCGAATAACCATGTGTTATTTATTTTATCACATCGAACAGACATCCACCATGACAATCACAGCTACCATACATCACTCACACCCGCTCTCCCACAAAATAACAACACTTATATTTGAAGTATGCAATATTTTATTTTATCTATTATAACAAGTTTCACATTACTCAATAACATATATACATTGTTTGCTGAAAAAAACAACGAAATACACTCAGTAAATGTTATTTTCAGCCATGGATACTCTTTTTAGTTGAACCGTGTTTCAGCAGTGTGAATCACTCAAATTATCGAGAATAACATTTTTGAAATGAATTGAGAAATTTTCAAACGCAAGTTATTTGATCACTCTACAGATAAAAATGTCAGAGTGCCGTGGAAATGACTGAAATTACCCTCTCACGAACGTACCACACCTATTCACAAGCCACACAGCTTTGTTTAGAGCGTTTTCGGTTAGCATCGGCGTGGAACGCGTAGAAGTGCTTACAGCGCAGAACGCGCTACAGCGACCCCGGCTGCGACGTTTCAGTGGCGGCTTTGCCGTACATTTTTGCTCCATATAAAAAATACCCTATACATCAAAACAGAGTATCTTACTTAATATCCATTCTGGCACGTTCACTGTCTATTTCGGATGGCTAAAGTTCCTTCAAAACCCTGAAAGCAACAGCGGCCAGAACAGCCCCAGTGCAGCGAACGACAATTTGTTGTGCGCAGTATCGTTGCGCAGTAGTTTCAGTGACGTCATCCATGTGATATACCCATGTAATATCCACTTGGCGGGCAATATACCATGTAATATCCATTTTTATTCCATGTCATGTGACCGAGTCTCAACCAATCACAGCATGCGTAACAGCAGTGAGATGTGATAATTCATATTAATAACATTCAGTAAACATCAGTAAGTGACATTGGGACCTTCTGAGATCGCTTTTGTAACATAAGTACTATATTTGTTCACAAAATAACAATATATGAGAATGTTGAAGCAAGATCTTCTCAAGAAAACGTTTGATTTAATAGTTTTAAATATATATATATAATACATTTCAACACATGACATTGAGATTTACCACGTAGTCGAGGGGATAGGACTGTAGGAACAATTCGTAATGGCAATAAAGTAATCCTCTAAGTCCGAAGTGTAGTGTAGGTTCGAAACAGAAAACAATGATGCTGTACTTTCCGTAATATAAATTAAGATATAAAATTGAATTATAATCAATAAATTTGTTGATGAAAAATACGTCATCTATTCATCTGAATGTAAATATAAAAATTAATATCTTTCTACCTATAATGGAAATTACGTTTCGTATTTCTTGTCTAAATTCGACAGAAATAATAAATAAGACGTGCTAATATACTGATATTGTCATTGTTTGTCTTAACGTTTTGTTCATCACTCCGATTCGTAAAGAGGTTCTGGTTTCGTCAAACTTTCTTTATCATGAATGACATACCAAAATACCGGAAATGTGGTCCCTATACTAATTTTAGAGAAAATGGGATAATTTGTATTTTATCTTAGTTCGGCATAGATCTCTGCTGAACGTATTTCTTCATATTTAGAAATTATCCTAGTTGACGCATGTTTGACAATGTATTTGTATATGATATTCATAGATATTGACTGAAATTTAATTTTAGATAGTTTGCATTATGACATTATTCTCTAATGTTTTTAATACGAATGTGTCTTCCATAATTACATATGCTTAGTAACATGCGCAGTAGTGCACATTTGATTTCGCATTGGGCTGTTTTTAAAGGTGGCAAAACAGTATATATATTTGTAACGATATTTATGTGATATATACTTTATATATATATATATATATATATATATATATATATATATATAAATATCTTCTTCAATCCATCAATATTGCAAACCTAAGTCTGTTGTTGTTGGGGCAGGATAAAATATGTGAAACCTACATTTGTAATTACATAATTTCAATATGTCCAAGCTTTCATTTTAATAATCTAATTAGGCATTTGTCCAAATAAATAAGCTTACTTGAAGATTTTAAAAATCTGTTCAGGGGATAGTTTGCAATTACTCGTACATGCAATAGTATTGTAGACAGATAGCTAGTAACGTATTTGCTCCTGTTTAAAATTTAGTGCGATATGTAGATTTTAGTATGGTCTCCCATAAAGTCACACTCCTTTTAATGTACAGCGATGTGTTGTGTGAGAGAAAATACTGACACTGACTTATATTTATAAAGAGTAATGTCCCCAGACAACACGCTTCCTGAATAACCTAACATTATGGTAACATAAAAATACACTCAGCTGGTCCATGGTAATCCACAGAGTACATTACCTGTACTAATGACGTATCGTATGACTGCACTGTGGCGGATGTTTGCCACGGACAATCAAATGTTTATCTGGTTATTTTGCAGTCAGTTAACCGAATATGCAATGCGCAATCATCATTACATGATGTTCGTGTCGCCTTGGAGTTCAAGTTAGCCTTGTGCATTTAAATCTAGTTACCGCAGGCCAGTGTGCTTGTATAAACCAAGTCAATTTGCTAACATTTGATTCGAATGAGAGACCAATTTTGCTAGTTGTACAGAAAGGCACATTACTCCACACACCGCGATTCTTACGAATCTATATTCAGTCGACGAAATCTCGCTTTAACAATATATCATCATGATAAAGTTATCTTTAATATTTATACACTTCTTCTCAGGTTCAATGATAGTCAGCTCAAATGATTGCAGAAGAGTATTGGAAACAGTGAATGTCAATAGAACATATGGCCAACCATATTTTCGTAATTCAAGTCGTATCCTTTTCAAATGTTTTTTTTTTTCAATAATTATACTGAAAATAATGAATAATTAAAAAGAAATAGACGAGGCAAGCTGTCCTCGATGAGTTGTTAAACAGTCATACTATCTCAAGAGACATTACGTGAAATCTGTATATCTCTTACTCAAAGATGCAATATTCTAAATTTCAACTTGTTTTATTTTCCTTAAAAGTGAGAGTAAACAAATTATTTACTATTTCTAATCAGCATGGTGGTCATGTTGATTGCTTTACTTATTTGTGTAAGATAATATATTATGTTTGAGGGAACGGGTAATTCAATCCTGAAATATTTGAAAAAATCTGATTTTAGAAATATAATTTAAGCAAAATGGTATTGTATCACACACATAATATTCTAAAAGTAACAAGAATATATAATTCTTAAACACTTGATTAAATGACGAAAACTGTTAAAATTCAAATATGCATTACTCCAATAAATATGATACGTAATGTCAGCATTGTTAATTCTCTAAAACACAATCAGTTAAAATACACAGTTTTCAAATCACTTTAAGTGATGTATAAAGATGCATGAGTGAATACATGTGACATTGCCGAGCTAGTAAAAATACATTACTGGAAGATGTGTGTGCTTGGTTATCATCTATATTATTTGTTGTTTGTTATCTATGTAAATTTAATATGTTGGAGGTAAAAAAACAGTGCTATAAGTCTAAAGTAACCTACATGTATCAATGATTAATGCGATATATAAATATCTGAGTAATTCAGTGTTTAAACATCATTTGACATTTAACAATGTAAATAGTGGCGTTTATATAAACAATTAGCTGGCATGCATCAATCAATTATTGCATGAACATTCTATGTCCACTGACCGAATAGGGGTAGCTACGAGAGTCACAATCTGATTAAAATCTGATGTAGTGTACGGGCTTTAATTATTTTGGCTATAAACTTATTTTAATTTTATTTTTTATTACTTTTGTTATTAATGCCTTTTTATTTTATTATTTTACTTTGATTTTGATTTTTTTTATTTCCGCCCTACATACATCTGAGCCGACGCCTACGTAAGTCCCGTTCAAATCTCGCGTAAGTAACAGCCAATCACAGGCCCCCTTTTATAGAGGCTGTCGGTTGCTTACTTTTCAGTGTAGCGATACTCTACGGGCAATCTTTCTGTACATTATATTTTGCCCACTTGAATAAACCATTAATAGAAAATTGCTAGTATATTTTTATTTACAAAAGAAATTCCACAGCATTTTCCAATTTTTGTCATTACATTGAATATTGTGTTCACTTCCAACAAATGTGTACACTTCCTGATACATCTTCGCCAGCCAAGGTTCGTTTATTCAGTCATCGCTTCAATTTTACATCAAACACTGAGCATAATTATCTAGAATGGAAGCAAAAAAATAAGTAAATCGTAATGATTAGAACACTGTAAACAGCTATAGTAAACAATGCAAATTTTAAATTGTATAACGGTCACCGGCCCACGGCATCGACGCAGAAAATTGGAGCAATAAAATATTTCCTGATCAATTGCGATGTATTCCAAATAAAAAATATGTTATTCCAGTCCAAATCAGCTCAATTACTTTAATAAAGAGTTATTGTATAATGTACAAAATGTTGATACATTTTGATGAATATTTACAGCTACGGCTTCAATACCGTAGACGGTTTTGACCCGATCGTCAACAAAAAAAAACCCGTCTCCAGGGCAAGCGACTGGAAAAAGACACCGGTGTTCGGTCGAACCGGTGGAAACAAACGTCACTCCCAGAATAACTACGCAAAGTAACGATCTAAACTCGAACCATTCGAGCCACAATATAAACATAAAAAAATGACTTTCGTTGCATTTGACAATGATAAACTTACCGAAAAGCCGTGTTCTTCTCGGTCCTAACGTCGGTATAATCCGCCATTTTATGTTTGAGTGTGTTTGCCACCTGACTCTGCCCAGTGACGTCATCATGTGCGCTATAGAAGAAGGTCTGTGATTCGTTGACTAAAATCGTCGACAGTGGGTCTCGTTGAAATCTCGTTACATAGGCATCGGCTCAGATGTATGTAGGGCGGAATTTTAAAAAAAATCACAAAATCAAAATCAAAGTAAAATAATAAAATAAAAAGGCATTAATAACAAAAGTAATAAAACATAAAATTAAAATAAGTTTATAGCCAAAATAATTAAAGCCCGTACACTACATCAGATTTTAATCAGATTGCGAGAGTCAGCTACTAATTTAGTATTTAAAACATGGTACTAAAGTTTGGCACACAAGAAAACAATTTAAATGGTCAACCTTTAATCTGTTCAAGCGAACATGTTGCTCACTGTTTACGACCAGGATTTTTCATCTGATTTGGTGAGCATAATCATCCCGACCAAAATTGTGTGCAGCACAGGTTTATATATATTTGCAGTTACATCATAAAACATGTCTTGCCAAAGTTAGCAGTGTATTGCATGTTTATGATTGCTTTTAATTATTGATTACGATGGAAATAATTGTTAATATGTTTATATATATGTTAAGTACGTTCTGCTGTTAATATTTACTTGTACGAGTATGGGAAAATTGTTTAAAATAATCCCAGTTATATTTCTTTTGAAGTGAGACGCGATTCCTGTATAAATCCGAGCATTGCGTCTGCTGGCGTAAACCGGAGAACAGATTTGGTGGGATTATATAATATAATCACATTCATTTTTCCACAGTTCGATAAATGAGACGCCGGAGAGCTTAAAGTAAACGATGATGAAATAACACTGAATGTGAATATATCATTGCAGTGTCTAGTACGTTAATCTTGTTGTCGCGACGGTGTTTCTATTTTACATAAATGCATTTCGTAATGGCGTTTCTGTTCGTACTATTGAAAAATAATTCTGAAAATAAAGTCACGAGCGTGCCAAAATGAATAATGCATTTTAACCACAATCCTTAGTTATCAGACAATATGCAAATCCGGAAACTCCGACAACCTCCTGATTGCGCGTACAAAAAAGGATTTGCAATACGTGATTTCAAACTATGTGGCATGCATTTTCAGTATTACGTCACATAGTGGATATACGTATGTTATGCACGTGATACATAGTATAAAGCTTAGAGTTCTAGAAAATTGTCGCGTCTCATAATAAAAGTCTATATTAACCAAGAGGTCAATTGAGTCAGTTTTCAACAACTTTGAACTAATATACTTAAATAAACATTGTCACGTTTCCAATTACGTTACAGATTTGGTAATTTTCGTCAATCTGAATTAATATTGAACGTACAGATTCTGAAATGGAGTATATGGATTTTTATTTAGTTATCCAAACACATTTATTCAGAAATACTAATGTAAATGAGTGAGACTTATAAGGACTGTGCGTCTCAGATAGATTTGCCAATGTCCTTAATACAGTCTATACAGTCTCATTAGATATAACTGAGATAATGAGCACAAATGTTACTTATATGAAAAGTGTTATTCTAGAAAAGATCGTGACCAGCGAACCAGCGAATTAACAGTTGCACCTGTTCCTTTGCTGCATTGACTTAATAGGCACGTTTTCTTAATCACATTCGCAATTAGTATTGTAGTACTGTTCATTAACATCGCATCAAGGGGTCGACGGAGTAGGGTGCGTCTGGACGCGTAATGACTTGGTTTAAGTAGATAAATAAATGGTCGTTTAAATGATAAAGACAATCCTGCCAATATAAATTTACAACTTCCTCCTATGTATAATAGAACATTTGTCAGAATTACACAAATAAGTCGTAATAGTCCAGTGGATTTAGGATTTGACCCGGAATAAAATAGTACATTAGCGAATTTTGTTTCAAACGTTGGCTAAGGTCATTGAGAATGACCAAAAAAAACCCAAGACCTATTTTTTAGAGCATGTTGAAGATTTATTGTTGTTAGCACTGTTTTTACAATAATCTCTAATAACTTCTAATTACCATTGAAATGTATTACTGTATAGCAACAATATTTTAAAAACAATGAATGTAATATATAAATCTGCATCTGTAACAGATCACTTCAACATTCATGATGACGTCATATACATGATGACGTCATTGCTGACGTCAGAAGTCCGTCGACCTTGTGAAGACGATGTCTTTTAAAAGCTAGTAGTCCAGTCAATCTAATTTTTTGGGTCAACCCGGACAAAATTGCAACAGAAAGTTTCTTTGCAGATTTAGCAACAATATACAAAACAATATATCAAAAGTCTACCAAAATCGGACAAAGGGAAAGTTGATTTTTTCAGGTATTGATATTGCCCATATAATGGAAATATTAAGCCATTTTAATGATGCAGTAAGACGTACATATACAAATGCATATGGGATAATAATGCTCAATATATCCACATATTTATCACACTTACCACACTTATCATATTTAGTCAAACATTTTTTTGTGCATGGTGAAGCAAATAGCGCCCTCTATAAGCATGTACAGCGCCGCCGAGTGGTGATATTTTCAGAAATATACAGGGTCTGGTATTAGTCTTGTTTCATTGGCATTTTATCAATATAAATTCTACACAATATAGAAAACTCTGCGATTATTGTTCATATATCATTTTCATTATTACAAAACAAAATTTCAGGAATATTTGGGGCATATTTAGATCCATCATTCGCCAAATCAACATGATACTTTGCTGCAGTCGGTCTCCATAACTCGCACCTCCCACAAATTAGGCATCTGCATAAAAACACACAAATGAATTATGTTTATCAAAGTATATGTGATTGTATCATGTAAAGATTGGTGATACAATGGTAATATATAGGAAGGACATTTCACAGTTACAGGTATGTGGAATGTGGCAATTATCGCATAATGAAGGGGGCTCAAATGAAGGTTTGATGTGGTAATATCAAAAGAGTGTTTGGCAAGACTTGTGAGGTATCGATTATATCAAGTGTGTGGTAGAATGAGACAGTTACAAACTAACATGATCAGACTTGTGTTTTGTCATACCTTCATTCATCATCATCAAGATCCAGATTGGGTGAATTCCTACAGCTTACACCTCTACATTCATCACACATGGGGGGGGGGCATTTTAGTCCATGTGTAACGTGTCGTTCAACAGTCTGCTTTATATTTATATTTACATTTACATCTGATAGTAATTTGTCAGGTGCAGGAGGCTTGTCAGTTTGGATAGCAAGCAATTTTCCCTTCTTCACTTTCCAGCCCCATTCTTCTGGATTAACACGAGTTTGCCCTTTCCACATCAGAACCTGGTGGTATACCTGTTGACTATGGCAACCTACAGCTGTAGATGTTGGTGGGATATTCTCAGGCCCTACACATGTAACGCTTGTAGCAACTTTCTGAAAGAACTTTCCCGTTGTGAGTGAATCCAATGTTTCAGCGGACTTGTCATCATATAAAAGGACCAAAGCTTTTTCTCCTGACTCCACAATGTCGTCTTTGGAAGCATTATCTTGGTCAAACACTAAATCATGACATTGAAACTGTGTGTTGGTTTGGAATTTTTTCAAGGACAGACCCTTTTCTTAAGCTATATATCCTGGAAGTGGTGCCACAGCCCAAGACAGCATGTATAAATAATATGTTTTTGCAAACAAGTGGTCCTAGTTTGTCTTTGGTATGTTTTATGTCCCACACTTTGACTTCGCAGTGCCTCTGGTTTTAAATACAGTTTGTGACTATTTAAGTTGACATGGTAGATCAACAACACTAAGAAGTCCGTGTCATCACCTACAACTACCATTGGTGCATTGACAGCAGAGTCTACAGCTGTCATCACAATAAGGACATCAGCATTTCGAACCTTGATTCCCTTCACTTCTACTTCAGTTCCCAGGATATTTGCTGCATTTGCAAGGAACTGTTTTCATTATTCATAACCATATCAGAATCAAACTAAACACCAGTAGACATTTTCCTTATTGAACGCCTAAGATGAGTTGTGTCTTTTGTTGATGGTCTATCTGAATAGCCATCAAAAACAACTGTTGATTCTTTACCATATTTGCGGTCAATGTAATCAAGGTAAAGTTTGCAGATGCCCTTATATGTTAGTCCTCGTGGCCATGGAATCCTCTGTAAAAGTGAACCTCCATCAATAACATACTTAACCTCAATGGACATGTCACTAGTAATGGGACCAACACATTTCCAGACTGCTTCGGCTAAAGCTGGCTTGTTTGCTTCCTGCATCAGTCCATCAGAGGCAAACAGTGCTGGTGGATGAGTACACGGCTCATAGGTGAAAAGACTGGACAACTTGTCTGTTGATACAATTCCCCTTGCAATGAAAACAAGTCTTTGAAATAACAACTGGGGATCAACTTGTACTTCATCTGCATCAAGCTTTAATGATGTTTTCACACAGCCTGTTCTTTTTTAGTGAATGAAAAATCACTCCCGCTTTTTCCAATCATAGACTTTATTATTTCAGCACCAATAGCATTATCGACATTTACTGTGTCATCAGCAACAACTCTAGTAGTTATACTACATAGAGAGTTGTTCGTGAATGGATATCTTGCACGAAGAAACTGTACTAACTCAATTAGGTCATTATGATCTCTAATTTGCCTGGTATTTGCACTCTCTTTGTGTTGCTCACTTGTGATGTAAGAAACACCAGTGAACTCGTGCATTGCACGATTGACTACTGCACATACAGGTATTAATAGTAGCCAAACGGTACGTTGTATTTCTGACATACCTCTACCCGTTGTCAGCCCACCACTTGTTTTGACACTCCTATATGTACACTGACTTTGCATGAAGATTATGGCCAGATGCAGCAAAGTATGGAAGCATGTCTGAAAAAGCTTTTAGATGGAGAGACCAGTTACCAGTTCTTTCAGCTTTAATGAACTGCTGGAGTATTTCAATCATCTCTATGTACTGTAGCCATAACTTGGATGTTCAAAGGGAAGCGAGTGTTTCCTTGATTTGGTTGATTTTGTCCTGTATTAGAGTCAGTACTTCCTCCGAACAAACTGATTCTATCTCTGTCTCGTGTGCAAGCAGCCTCTCTAGGATGGTCCCAGCTTCTTTCAACTCATTTGATGTATCTTCTGTTTGTGACTGATTTGCATTACTGGAATCGCCATGTTCGGGTATATCTGTTAATTCACTAGCACTGGTATCTTCTTGGTAATAAAAGGTCATGCATCATTGACAAAAGCAATGCATATAATGCTGCTTCCACTAGAATGTGACCCCTAATAGCCCTGGAAATGGCCTTGCCACTCAACATATGTCCAACAGCATTCTCGGCATAAATTGTCTCCAATAGTTCCAAGTCCAGGTCCACTCATCAAATGTCCAATGCAACCCCGAAAACTCATTTGCACATGCGGACCACCCAGTCTGAGAACAATATTCCTCACACTGCTACTTGTGGGCTCATTATGTTGGATTTCCAGTGATTTCCGGGTGTTATTCCACATTATCCCTGGTGTTATGGTCGTTATTATGCCCATACCACAAAACGTGTTCAGCCCGTCAATGGTCTGGACATTATGGTCAACATTATCAGCTACATGTTGTATAAAATGTTGTATAAAACCAGGATTGTCAGTTCTTTGGTGCAAGGTGGCACTACGTTCAAACTTCTGTACCACTGCATATGATGAACAAAAAACTCTGACTATGGAGAAAATCAATGAGAAATCGTGAGCCAAACTGGCGATTCATTTGAACAGCAAGTCCTATTTGTAGTGGAGTCACTATAATGAGTCGATTTTTTTTCGGATTCAGGGTCTTCATTGTTTGCATGATAGTGGAAATCATGTAAAATTGCTGATGCTGAGAAGTCTGGCTTCTACCTGTTGCATCCACTCATCTTTGTGGATCTTGAGTTTTGTTGTTGCAATGTTGTACGAATCTAAATTTATCACAAGCATAAACAAGACGCGTTTAGTACGCACAAAATCCTTCAAATCTTGGTAAAGTTGTCAGTATTTGCATTCAGAAAGTCTGAAAGTATTCAAGCAAAGAAATTGCGACATAATCTTGTGCTACTTAAGGTTCGTCTGGTTGCCATATAAGGAAATCACGTGATGATAATCAAAAGTCACATTGACTTTACAAACTGAGCAATTAATTATGATTTACAGTCATGCAAGGACTTGCAAATGACTTGTTTTAACTATATTAAAATATGATTACTCTAAACAGAGCAATTAATACAGTAAGGAAAATTAGGAAGTAATCATAGCAAAGTGTTTAAAAGTCTTACCATAACAATCTTCCTTGTGTAACAGGATTCAGCTATATTTTAGGAATAACAGGGTGTTTAAAAACCCTGGAAATTACAAACGAGTCATTAAAATGTCAAACAGTGCTAGATGCTAATGCTTAGAAATAAAGGAAAGATATTTTGTTATACCGATAAGTATCTGGTAAAACAAAAGATTGGTTAACTACTTGACAAGGTTAAAATAATTGTAGAAAAAATATGCTGACATCAGCAAATTTCTGCTCTATAACTGGCGGATAGTTTCTTCAGTTTATCTAAATAAAAAGTGTATAGAAAACACTAGCAATATCTATATGATATGATGTGTAGGCTGTAAGTAATATTAATTACAAAATATAAATGTAAGAAAAATCTAAAATGTACGAAAAACGCTACCCGTATGAAAAAATTGCCCATGTTATCAGTTCTTGGGTTTTTTGTGTGGTAAATCTACACAAATTTCACTATCTTTTGATACCAAACTTGTTAATGTACTATTTACTTCCCGGTTCGGCCTGTTTCAGGGCTAAATCAACTAGACTATAATCATGAATCGTTTAAATGCATGCAAGGTGTATCAATCATTGCCGAACTAAATCCAAAGTGACTATAATATATATATAATGAAAGGTTGAAACATAATATAAAAATTCCATCACTTTCACGCACAATCGATGCATTGTTTTGCACAGAGGTCAGTTGGTATGTTATCGTGTGCATTAAAGTAATCGATCAGCAATAGGGTTTTCAACATTTTCCGATTTCACAAAATTGAAAAGCAAACCGTTGATGTATTAAATGGACACACTTAATATACTTTAAAAAAATACTTTAAACAAAATCATCAAACCTTGTTAAACGATGAATATCAGTGAACGGGAAAACTTCGCTGATTCTCATCGCAGTGGATAATAGGGGTTGCATCTGCAGTGAACTGAACTGTGCCTCCTTTCTTTGTATTTACGTCATTTGATATAATTAAAATGATGACTCCTCTCCTATTAAAATTGATTGATTTTTATTAAATGTCGTTTTGTGAAATTTGTGTATTTGAAATAAAAAATATTATTACGTATTTTCAACACTGTCGCAAATTCAAGTAATTAAACATTAATTAAACAGAACGCTTCTATATTCATGCACAAGAATTATGATGTTGTTTCCCGTGTATCAAACAAACTGCATATATCGACGATAAACTACGACAAACACATAGCAAATGTATGATTTCTTAGCTGATTTATTTACGAGATATATTGCAATGAAATGAAAATTCGCTGTAGTAATCGTTTTAGTTTGTGGTGAAAGCAAAGTATTTACAAAATATATTCATAGTAGGTTAGCAACTACCAGACTGAGACTCCTAAGGGGCGACTGCCCGCTGTTCTTGATGAGGTTGTGACAGAATAAGTGACCCCAGGAGCAACTGTGCACACCATGCCCACCCACAGAAAAAGCGATTAGAAATAAGTGCCTCCTTGTCAATTATGAATGAGTCACCTCTTAGGTTTTACTACTGAACTGATGACATCAACGGATTCACTTGTCTATTATTGTGAAGCAGGCAAAAACATCACCTGCGATGAACCGAGAAGTGGTAGATGCACATAACATGCACATTCCAATGTTCAGTTAATAGAAATAAAAAAAAAATGTTTTCTCTACTTGCCTAATGCACAATTGTTTTTCAACTAAGTCCTATTAAAATAATTTTTAGTTTCATTATAAAGAATTTGGTATCTTCATCATTTTGTACGATAGAATGATGGGTCCCAACATTATCAGGAATACTTCTTTACTACTCATGTTATTGCTCAATACTCATCGGAACACCTCAGAAATCCTTGCGCACCCGGAATCCCTCCTCAGTACACTCATTTCCTTTTCATTTCCACAGGGCTTCATGGTTTTCTAGTTACAATTGTGTGACATATTAGTAAAAGCTTCATGTTTCTGTTCATATGCTAGCATGATATGTTTTCAGCGTGGCTTCCTGCAGTGGATTAGAACTGTTTTATATTGTCCTTTGGCTTTTGGCTACATGAGACCGATATATCTCGCTTATGGCGCGACGACTACCGCCCTTCAATGTTACTGGCATGTTTGGCCAAAGATGATCCAAAAATTGAAATTGATGAAAAATCTGTTGATTAGAATCATATGGTTTCTACTTTGAGGGTGAATTTAACAAGCTTCAATAACACTTACCTGACGTAAGAAATATTATGTTAGGCTATATAAATGATTGCCGCTACATTGATTAACCAGTTGAATATACATTATACACGAAACATAAATACAGTGTTATCGAATAGCGTAACAGCAATTTGCTGAGTGAGTAGAAAGATGTACTTCTGGACAATACTTGATTTCGCTAAGACATGCGAATTAACGTAACATTAAATGAGTACGTTGCTACATAAACATCTACACAGAATGTTTACGCATCTTACGGGCGTAAATTAATTCCCAGTAAAACACATTCGTGACTTGTAAGGTCATTGACACCTACAATTGATTCATGCAATATTAATTACTTGCCATATTGTGATTTTTTTTATTGCACCAAAGTAGTAAAATTGATGACGTAACAGAGCAAATTCATATAATAGTACTGAATATTAATTAAAGAACTTAAGCATATTGTGATTTCATTAACTGAATATTAATACGTTGATACGTGAGTCTATGATCACAAAATGGATATCATATTCATACATACCATGTTTATGTTTGGCAACTTTTACGCAACAAAACTTACATCTGAATGTATCCAAGTATTCAAGACAGTATGTACACTCCGGGTGCAACGAGCTAACAACATATCACTTTTTTGTCACTGCCGACACCTAGAATCCACACTACTAGTTCTATGATGCTGGGTGGATACGTGAATTATTACACCACATACTAGCATACTAACATAATCAGATTCACTGTACTATAAATTATTTGCTACACATATTGCTGAATCACCGGACAGTCTGTATTTTACTGTCATTTAACTGCCAAAGTGAATGCAGCAAAAAAACACTACAAACGTACAGAATTACTAACGAGGAAAGTATTGAGAAACAATAAATACGTTATTTCGCAAATTTTCAAGGCGTCTCATCGCACTCTAGTCTAGCAGTTATACTAAAAGAACGCATTCATGTGAGCTTTCAGGGAAATGTAACGTATACGACTGAGAATAACCTCCTACTACAGTCAACATGAGTCATCTGGTGTGATTGCATTATAATAGTCGTTCACTCATCCTAAAGACCCGTCTAATCCTAATGCGAACGTATTTTAAATTAAATAGGAACTGCATGTCAGTGCAACAGGAACAAACTTTACAGACGTAAGTTATAAGTATGGTAGATTTTTGGCAAACGACTACTATATAGAAAATAGAATTGATGATACACCTATATACATTACAAAATGTATACTAGCACAAGTCAATTGTATTGGTAAACGTTTACCCACATCATTGGAGGGATTTGTGGACCATTTACTCGCCCAATTGGTGTTAATACCCAACAGCTTGGATTAAGTGAATGGACCATTAGGCATAGCTACATCGTGCACGGCAAATTGCTTCCTTTCGATTCGAATGTCATTTAGTTCTCATTACCGACCTCTGGAGACGGTGATTTAAATTTGCAAAGACACATTTGTGAGTTTGTGTCAATTCCTCAAATTGTCGCTGTTTGTATTACATACCTTGACACTGAACCGTTCATCAATTGCAAGGTCGATAACACATCCACCTAAAACTCGATTGGTCTGAAATCTAATTTGTATGCACTTGATGAAAAACGAATGGTTAATGACCAAAGACTGTAATGCTGTCTGTATCACATGTTGTTACACGCTGACTACATTGACATCTAAATAGAGAAGACATACGCCATCGTGGTTATCCATATCAGTTTAATTATTGAAGCCAGCTGCCCGGGTTTCGTGTCAATGTCCATGTTTAAATGTCAATTTGTAAATCGATTTGAAAACAATCCTAAAAGTGCAAAATTGTTAACTAATAAAATAGATGAGGAAAATAATAACTTAAATAAATGCACAATAATATTTTTTTTTTGAATTAATTAGTTGTTCTTTGATTTTTATAAAAAATGAAAATCCAGCTTAAGGGAAAATTGTTGAGATTATGGTCTCCATACATTGCCCGTGGTTACATTGTCATGGTACCATCGGATGTTACCTTGGCGATTCTGCATGATCTTAATGTGTGTATTTCTTTCTCATTAGCCATTCCGCTACAATATCCCACGGCCAGGATTAACTACCAGGGTCGCATTACCCTATTTTTGAAATAGTACGTGTAACAATCTAAAACAACGCTGTGTCCTATTTACAGCGATTGCTAAACATGTAATAATTAATTAGTTTTTGTTGCAATGAAGAACAGTGACTGCGAGGTATGATTAACAAAACTATCGAACTAAAAACCCGAAATATCATCTGAAAACTCGCCACAAAGACCTTTCTGAACATTTATCTTATCAATCAATACATATGACGTGGTTTTCATAAAGTATTCAAATATGATTATTGTTGTTGGTCTCTTACTTACAACCGAATACTCTATGTACTAGTACACATAGAGATTGCTGCTGGTGGTAAAAGCGTTGATGTGAGCCCATCACGTGTCATCCTTTGCCGCTTCTTGACACTTGAGCAAACTGTTCAACTTGCGAAAATCGAACAACGCATGTCTCTAGGGAGAGTGTTCAACAATCCCCCTATGTATGCACTGAGATTCGATCTGAAGCTTCACTTGTTGGATATTAAGCCTCCAATGGCCATTTAAGTCACTTCCATTCTAGAAACCACCATATCACTGTCGTAGGGTATTTATAATACTATATATATGAAAAAATGTACGAAGCTCATTCAGAACAATGATGATAGAAGTGTTTACCAGTTTGGTTAAACAAGCTACCCTGACACTGAAACTCAAAACCAAATCTTAAGGCATGTTACCTAAACAAACGTTTGTCGAACTGACTTTAAATATCTCGCCTATAACCAACCATTAAGAACTATTTGAGGGGAAATCGTGCGTGGTTCGAGTTCCACTGAATAGTTTGGGAAACGTGTTGCTCAATATATGTTTCTCACATAATTAATAATATAAACGGGGTAAACAAAGGATGATAACTATGATGACTGATGTAGTTTATAATATCAGAGGTACATTACTTGGGGTTTGCAACGTGCATTGTACTGTATGGTGACATCATACCAAGATCCCATTCAAATCCCATCTCGTAGATAGCGAGACTGATGCTACGACCTTCTCACATGACATAGGCGGTTTGTAATAAAACAATAAAACATGTATTACCACATTCAAAGTGAAAAATGTAATACCTCGAAAATGTACAGAAAATATAGTTAATGTAATCCGTCATATCGTGAGCAGCCATTTTTCGGGCATGCGCATCCGCATTTTTCTGAGTTGGAACTTTATGGGAAAGCGAGATTGAAACTGGATCTTGGTATCATGTCACCGTAGTTGCAAACCCCAAGTAATGTACCTCTGATAATATATATTTATATTACCTATGACATGAACAACAAACTCGGTTTTCGAAGTAATGGCTCTATTTAATATATGACGTGTACAACACGTGCTGTAAATCTCATTCATATATACAAATACTAGTATATAGACAACCATATCAATGCTGGTCTAGAAGAAGTGTCGATAAAAGACGTACGTCTGTAAAGATTTCACCGCGGGTGATACAATTATGTGTTAATTATTAATTATCTATCTAATCATTGAACTATTCTGCTTGTTTTGGGGCACTCTTTATTTCAATCAGATAAGTCGTATGGCTCATATACTAATTATAACGTCTGCATATATTCATATGTACACTTTTCTAGATATGTGTTAAAAACGACGTTAGGAAGAGATGTCATTAATTTAAAGTATAATCAATGTCGTATTATGACCCTGCTGTAAGATGAACGTATACCAACGCAACCATGCATTCATAAACTTAAATAATAAAACAAAATGTCATTTCCAAGTCTATGCCTGATTACTATTGTTGATTATATTGTATATTGCTTTAAGCTAGGAGTCAAGTGTAATTGACCGTCAAGTCCTATACTAGATATCAATCAATGAACCATAATCTGATAGTCATGGTATTTTCCTCTGTTTTTCAGTGTTTGTAATTAAAATTCTTGGACAGCCGCTGAGTATACGATGTGTACTTGAACATGAAAGATTTACTGACACAACATATATCTAAACAAGAACGTTTAGTAGTGACGTAACAAGTATACAATAAAAACAAGTTCTTTTTTTAAAAGTGTAACGAGACCCCTTTTTTACTTTAATTTCAGGAATAATCAAGAATCTAATGAAATTGCCAGACTACACAATTTATCGTACCGCGCCTCAACAAATTACCTTAATCTCAAGTACGCTGAAGAACTGATGAAACTAATATGCAATATACAAGGTTTTATTAGCCAATCACACCAACAGCCTTGTATGTCATCTTTAATCTACGACATCGACGTCAATGTCGTAATATATTAACATCATTGCAATCAAAACCATACACGTGCTCAATGAGACGATGTTCCAATTTCACTCTTAGTTATACGAATTAGATAATAATAAGAATTCTGAATCTCTTAACGAGAAAAGTACTTCGCACCCACAAGAAATTGTGTAAACAGGTATTGTGGCACGTTAACTGCAAATGGGCACGTACATTTGTATGACGTCATGTGAATTTACAGCTGGGATTATTGTAGAGATTAAATTATTGATAATTTAATCGTTTATAATTAGAAATATATTATTCAAATATAATCAAAATTAAAGTACACTACTCAGTATCAGAAACTAAGCTATATTTATATGTGATTGTATTGTACACTATAAGATGTGTTAATGTGTAAATGGCGTGCCCTAGAAATTTCAACCACAATTTGTTAAATATTAAAATACATCTGTGTTTAAAATTATATTTATTAACACATTAAGACTGGGACTGATGTAATTGCTTAGTCTTTGGTGAAATTCACCAGTAAAGTAAACGCGCGTATATATGTGTAATCCTTACAAAACATAATTCTATTTTGTTTTCAAGTAAGTGCATTGCTGGAAAGTCTCGGGTTTTACTTAATTTGTTTGGCGTATGTAATTTACACTGAAGGAACTCAGTTAAAACCCACCGCATACTGTCCGAATTTTGGTAAGCACAAGATCTGCGTTTAGTTGCGTTCAGTCCTTACTACTAAGATTTCGCGATTGATACGAGATGTCCTGTTGCTATGAATTGAGATTGGTCGAAGTGTGTTCAGGCAGTGTGCGGTGGGCTTAATATTCTAGTGACGCTGATAGCTTATAGTGTATATTCAGGATTGTAAAGATTATCACGTAGATTCGAACACAACCCTGAAGACTAGAAATAGTTAAATGATTGGACAAGAACAGTTCACATTGAAAATTTGTTTGATTTAAAGTACACATTTAAGTAAGTTGGGCTATAAATAACGTTGTAGATTAATTTGCAAAAAAAACACACTTTACATTGCCGGACGAGCAACAGTCACGTATTAAATAAATGTTCTGTGAATAGTATTAATGTGAATACCATGCAACGCTATACTCATAGTATGATAAATACTAATACAGAATATCCCGTAACTTTAAAGATTCCATTACGGTAATGTTTTTCCTGTGGTTATCCGAGTGAGATATGGAATCATAATCATGCTTTCACCTGTCACTTTTGGAATAGCACATTTTACAGTTTCTCTAAAACAGTTGCTCCTCTAAATGTAATTCATTTTTTTGCACTTCTTCCTGTAAACAACATGCAGGCTCGTTCGAGGTGACTCAAGTAGCAACATATTCACTGGAAATGCACAATAAATAATGCGCGAAACTAATACAGATGAATACTATGCAGTTATCACGTCATGGTGTGATGGATACAATTTTGAATTTTAGTTAATAATACAAGGCTATCTACAAAAAAATGGCGGACTGACGCCGATTTATGTATCACGTGACTTGGAATTGTTATCTTTGTCAAAACGTACTACTTGGTGACGAGGCTAGGTTGAGTATTTCAATTTAAACATCCTAGATGCCATTTCTGTAGCTACGTAAGCATTTGGATCATAAACATAATTGAAATACGTTCATTAATTGTGTTTCAAGAAAAAAAATCTGGCTTCTTGTAAGAGTATTTACAATTTCTTAGTTTATATGCAAACAAAATCTCCTGTATGGGTTCAACCCAATACACCCTAAAATAATGTATATAAGAGAAAAACATGTTCTGCCACAACCAATTTATCTCTTCTGTGATTATTTCGTCACCGATAACCTTTCAATAACCTTGTCAGAATATACCACCATTCAAGCAAGGACACACATTATGAAATCACAACTTTCACCTATTAATATGATAAAGTGTAAGGAAGGGCTTTGATAGGCTTTAACAGTTAATCTTATTTGTCAACTAGTCTTCCGGGTCTCGTTGTATCTACTTTCTATACGTGAAGGGTCTCTGAACCTTAATTTGAGTAGCACATATTTTCATTTCTAAACTTTTCAAAAAGACATTCTGTCCTTTAGTAGAGAACGACTATTCTTAACATTTTAAAAGTTCACAAACTATCTCAGATGGCGTCAGTGCCATTTGTCTGTTGTAGACCTCACGTTTCATATGGCGCCACATGTGATGCAGACTATATACCCATTCTATTCGAAACACTTTATGAATAACATGAAGTCTATATAGTTTTCTCTTACTGATTTAACTATTATATGAAGTGTTGTGTACTTGTCAATTGTTTTGTTCTTGTGGATTGTGTTATAAAGAATTGTTGTCACTCATTTGTTTTGTGTTTTTGAACCAGTAAATGACTATGTAATGTAGTGTACAAGTCAGCTTTAATTTTGTGGATTGTTTGTCAATCGTTATCAGTCATTTGTTCAGAGTTTACTTATACCACTTTTCTCTAAAGATTTATAGTTGGATATGATATTCCCAATTTATTTTCTGTACCATTTATATTTCATAGAGCATGGTATTAATTAACGTAGAATTAGAAGGAAATTAGATTCAGTCAACTATTATGTTATAAGCTAATGGATAGGTCATATAACGAACTAGCAGCTCGATGGCAGAGACAAAACCGCGCTTGACGACTAACGCCGTTAACAGTATGGCACCGATGAACGACGCTGAAGACATGAAGACTTCGGAGCCCCTTCGGAAGGACGAGTATCGAATAGGACTAAATTATCAAGAATTGAGCGACATTAAAAACAAGATGATGATGAAAGAATGACCCCGGACTAACGCGACGAAAGGAGAAGACTACAGCGACTTTGATTAGAATTTTAGCTATTTGTGTAGTGTGTAGAGAATCGTTCGCTGGACACCGTAACTGACACTGTGTAACTCAAGACGTTGAACTCTTTTTCAGAATCCCAACACTATTGTTCAGTATGTAATGTATTGCTTGCTCTTCCTATCGTTTTTTTGAACGTTTGATATTAAATTGTATGTTATGTAAGCGCCCAGATCTTTGTTTTGAAATGATATTTAGTGACGTGCGAGGTCATTTATAACGATTTAAGCGCGCCTCAGTGGACAAGTATTTGCAACACAGTGTTATGAGTTTTGTGAAGTTTTAATGAGTTTTAATGAGTTTATAAGTACGGAATATGATGGGGAAAGTAATGCCCCAAAGAGTTTTTCAGAGTTTTGAGATTTGTCGATGTACAGAGATATCAACGTTTTAAGAGTTATTGTTGTTTACGGAATACTTCTGACGCTTTTTGAGTTGAGAGCACCTTTGTAACGTTTTTTAATGCTTTTTGAGATGAGAGGTGGTGCGCTTATATACGTATTGTTTGATAACGCAAGCTTTTGTTCATGATTGACAGGATTATATGTAACTTAGTAGTGTCTATCGTTTTAGCTTTCCCCCCGTCTTTTTGCCAGAGGAGTAATGTGTTATGATAGCGACTTTGTCTTACGACTTTTGTTTAGATTAATGACTTTTGAGTTCAGTTGAAGTTTATAAGCGTATATGACAGGAGTTTGATTAATAGCTTTTTTATTCGCTGTTTATTAGTTACCGCTTTGCAATGCTTTAACCAACGACGCATCCCTGGTAATTACGTGATCATGCTGTCGACTGCAGCGATTGGCTGATCGCTTGGTTACACCGCCAAGCCTTAGTTTGTTTGACCTTTTGATATAGAGTTTCTAAGCTTAGTAACGGGTGTCAGTGCAGCGAAGGGTTACCTCAGCGAACTGTTTGAGAAAAGCGAGCCTATTGGTAGCCTTTCCCTTGTTTTTTTTTTTTGAATTATAACCATTGTATTTAGACTGTTTAATCATTGTACTTAATCAGCGTGTTTTACTCTTTTGATTTATACTTTTATATTAGTATTGTATTTAACCTGTATGACGATGAGTAGAGGACGGTATCGTTGATTTATGAACGTGTTATGCCGGGAGGCATGGCTCAGTTTGAGTGAAGGGATGTGTGATGAATTTGTTTTTGTGTATCTGTTAATCGACTTAATTAGTTGATTACGAGTGAATGGCTGTGTTATATCTGGCATTGTTTCGACCCATTTGAGGTTCTGGACGGAACTCGACTCATTTGGAACTAATTACAAGATAACAGTCGCTATTCAGACTACTATTTCTGACAGTTAGTATTCGCAGTTATGTAGTGAACGATTAATCAAAAAAATGTGACGTGTTCAGTACTTAGTGTGATTAGCTGTATGATTGAAGGTTACGCCTTAGAGTCATTAAACTGCTTTGTAATTGGTTAAGGTTTTGAAAATGAATAAATTTGTTTTTAGTTGGTCTTGGCGAGTACACCAGGACAGAGGCAGTCCAGTCTTTGAGAGTCTTGGAGAGTCTTGGGGCGAGTCTTGACGCAGTCTAGAGGCAGTCTTGAGTCGGCCTTGCGATAGTCTTGGGGACTTCTCCCAGGGCGCTGTGTCTTATAGAGTGCTCGACTGACCGACTAAGATGAGAGTTGAAACGTATTTCGTTAAGTGTGTCTTATTTGACTGTAAAGTTTAAGTGACTTTCCCGATCCCGTACAGATACGCAAAAACAAATTCATCACATAATACTCGACACAAGTAAGACTTATTCGAGGGCAAAGACATGTTGGGAATGTTACTTATTAACCACCACAAACAAGCCTGCGGGCAACAAAATATGTCTTGAAAAATGAGCCATGCGTCCTCCACAGGGGGTAATAATATATGAATACAAAGTTCGAAACAATTAGTAGTTAATATTTTTAATATATTTATTTTCATACGTTATGCAATCCGATTCCAACACACAAATAACATGCCGACAAAACATTGTATAACACAATAGAGAACAAAAAATATAATTCACAGGGACAGTTTTAATAGTGATGTGTTTCATCGTATACAATATGTCTCTGTTAGAAAATATCAACATTCAGCCAGCCACTGTAACCAGCTTCATTAGATGACAATGTATGACGTTTGACATAGTTCATAGTTAATGCAATAAAAGATCTTTTTCATTTACATAATATTTCTTAAAATCGCGTGCGAAGCAACTTTGGACAGCAGCTATAATCGAACACGTTTTAATTCTTGGAAAACTGCCTCAAATTATAAGTAATCATATCGATCGGGTACTTATTGGGCGCACGGTTTCCCAAATGATCCGTATTAACGCCGAATATTAGTCATTACTATGAACTGTCATTTCACTCACACGCAATTTTTGAACTACTAAAAGACATTTCGATTTTGTTTCTGATTTACATAATTAAATTGCAAAAATGCCAGGTTGATATATTCGTACACACGCACACGTTGTCACTGCTAAAACATTAAAAGTAACTGCGTCAATTGGGGTTTGGTTTGAATCGCTTAACGCTTCATTACATTTTTTTTCGGTGTTGTGTCGCAAATCTTTTATATTACTAATCCTATTTTGTTAAAAGATGTCACACGAATGGAATATAATATATTACACACTTGTTTGATGAAAATAATTGGTGGAATTAATTAATCACACAAAGAAACTTGTGAAAACTAGCACTGTAGAAATTAATTATACAATTCAAATAAACACGCCATAAATCATTAACCCATTTTAATTTATAAGAATTCGAGAGAACTACATTTTACACGAAAAATACTTGGATATATATATAGTAACGTTTTTAAAATATAGCTTATTGTTCAAGTTCATTGTGAGTTTTGAAACATTGTGCCATACTGTAACACGATATCTAAATGGTATATTATACACGTTGTCGTCCTGGCAAAAGTATCATTGGCCGAAATAAATCACTAGGATATAATAATCCCAGTTCGCACTAGCGAGCCCGGTCCGGATCGAGATGGATTGAAATCTCGGTTTGTGCCGAAACCTGTCATCCATCGGAGATTAACTCTATCTCGATTCGGATTGTGTTCACCAGTGGCTATTGTTATACTGAATATATATATATCTATCTATCTATCTATCTATCTATCTATCTATCTATCTATATCTATCTATCTATCTATCTATATCTATCTATCTATATCTATCTATATCTATCTATCTATCTATATCTATCTATATCTATCTATCTATATCTATCTATCTATATCTATCTATCTATCTATATCTATCTATCTATCTATATCTATCTATATCTATCTATATCTATCTATATCTATCTATATCTATCTATATCTATCTATATCTATCTATATCTATCTATATCTATCTATATCTATCTATATCTATCTATATCTATCTATCTATATCTATCTATATCTATCTATCTATATCTATCTATATCTATCTATCTATATCTATCTATATCTATCTATATCTATCTATATCTATCTATATCTATCTATATCTATCTATATCTATCTATATCTATCTATATCTATCTATATCTATCTATATCTATCTATCTATATCTATATCTATCTATCTATATCTATATCTATCTATCTATCTCTCTATATATCTATATATCTATCTCTCTATATATCTATCTCTCTATATATCTATCTATCTATCTCTCTATATATCTATATATCTATCTCTCTATATATCTATCTATCTATCTCTCTATATATCTATCTATCTATCTCTCTATATATCTATATATCTATCTCTCTATATATCTATATATCTATCTCTCTATATATCTATATATCTATCTCTCTATATATCTATATATCTATCTCTCTATATATCTATCTCTCTATATATCTATATATCTATCTCTCTATATATCTATATATCTATCTCTCTATATATCTATCTCTCTATATATCTATATATCTATCTCTCTATATATCTATATATCTATCTCTCTATATATCTATATATCTATATATCTATCTATATATCTATCTATATATCTATATATCTATCTATATATCTATATATCTATCTATCTATATATCTATATATCTATATATCTATCTGCGCATGTCTGCCACGCGTTGCGAGTGCTCCTCAAAAAACACGGTTTTTTGCCTCAAATAGTTAGTAAGTTACTACTATTTTTGTACTATCTTTTTTGTTAATACTTACTTCATACGTACGCTTATTTATTTTGACTTTACGGTATAAGTCTACCGTGTTTTAGTTTGATTTTGATTTTCACTTTCAGTTCGCTCGTCGTGGGGCCTTTCCAAGATGGCGGCTTCCACGGCGAGTACACGTGTTAACCATTTTGCAGGGCTAACACGTAAACATGGTCTAAAATGCGAGTCAATTGATGGGATACCAATTGAAGCGTATGTAAAAAGTATTTCGGCACAGATCTAGAAGCAGTACCTACACACGAATTGGTGACGTCATAAAATACATGACCTTCAATCGGGGTCGTTTCCTCGGTATATACGAATTGGTATATACAAATTACAATAAAGATACTTAAGACATTACACATAAGGTAAAACAAATCACGTGACAATATAATGATAATAACGGTAATAAATCCTAGCTTAACAGTTGAACAGAACGCTCATATAGTCAGTCGGGTGACGCCGAGGGTCACGAACTGTGTTGCAAAATGGCCGTGTGGTTGAAACTGGGTCATGGCATGACGGGTGAGGAAGACATCATTAAACACTCAAAATCACAATAAAACGGGGAAGTGGTTGCATATTACGGCGTAGCTAACATGGAAAATAAAAAAACGCCCAATACAAACGACATGGGTTCGAATCACACTAGATACACACTCACCAGAACCGAAGCAATCAGAAACCAGCAATCGTTTTGGCTTTTCCGTTCAACTCATCGGAACACTGGAGTAGTTAGAAAAATGAACACCACTTAACGACCAACGTCGTGTCGTGGTACACAAGCGTGCCATCAAAATAAAACAAAATTAGCTTGAAAAGACAGTGGGTTCGAGTCCCGCTCAGAGCTACCGTAAAAACGTAAATCAAATAAACTGAAATCTCTCAAACCGTAAACAAGTAAACAAAGAACGTCGCAAAAAAATAATAAACCTCACAAAACTCCACCATACAAAACTGAATGAATAAATAATAAAATAACTAACGTCTTAAACTGGACGACGCGCAATTTGTTCAACAGTTTCCAGATTGTGACAAGAGATAAACAAGACCCAAGTCAAGGTAAGTTTTGTTAAAGTGTCGATGGCGTTCCCTATATTACGAAAACAATTCAGGCAACAGACGAATATCTTCTGTGGTGTTGTGGAATTTATACCGTGTCTGCGGAATTGTTGATTGAGGGTTCGAAGCCAGCAGTTAACATTTTGTTAGAAAGTTTCACAATTAAATCAAATATCCAATGATACCAGTATATTTATTTCATTATTTTAACAACTTGCAATGGTGGAAGTTGGTCAAACACGAGTTCTTACACCTAAATAAGTATCAAATATTTGTCGACACATTTATTTCTCTCAACCTTGTAGAGGTGGAAATTAATTAAACAACAGGTATTTACTCACAAATATAATGGTCAATATTTGTCCATACATTCATTCTGTCAATTTAAGAACTTGTAATTGTTGGAATTAATCAAATGAGAGTTGTCTACACCAAAATAAGTTTCAAATACTTGTCCATACATTTATTCTCTCAATTTAACAACTTGTAATGGTGTAAAATAATTAAACGAGAGTTGTCTACACCAAAATAAGTCTAAAATATTTGTCCGCACATTTATTCTCTCAATTTAACAACTTGTAATGGTGTAAAATAATTAAACGAGAGCTGTCTACACCAAAATAAGTCTAAAATATTTGTCCGCACATTTATTCTCTTAATTTAACAACTTGTAATGGTGTAAAATAATTAAACGAGAACTGTCTACACCAAAATAAGTCTAAAATATTTGTCCATACATTTATTCTCTCACGTTAACAACTTGTAATGGTGTAAAATAATTAAACGAGAGTTGTCTACACCAAAATAAGTCTAAAATATTTGTCCGCACATTTATTCTCTCAATTTAACAACTTGTAATGGTGTAAAATAATTAAACGATAGCTGTCTACACCAAAATAAGTCTAAAATATTTGTCCATACATTTATTCTCTCACGTTAACAACTTGTAATGGTGTAAAATAATTAAACGAGAGTTGTCTACACCAAAATAAGTCTAAAATATTTGTCCGCACATTTATTCTCTCAATTTAACAACTTGTAATGGTGTAAAATAATTAAACGATAGCTGTCTACACCAAAATAAGTCTAAAATATTTGTCCGTATATTTATTCTCTCAATTTAAGAACTTGTAATTGTGGGAATTAATCAAACGAGAGCTGTCTACACCAAAATAAGTCTAAAATATTTGTCCGCACACTTATTCTCTCAATTTAACAACTTGTAATGGTGTAAAATAATTAAACGAGAGCTGTCTACACCAAAATAAGTCTAAAATATTTTTCCGCACATTTATTCTTTCAATTTAACAACCTGTAATTGTGGGAATTAATCAAACGTGAGTTGTTTACATCAAACTAAGTATTTAATATTTGTTGAGACATTTATTCTCTCAATTTAACAACTTGTAATGGTGTAAAATAATTAAACGAGAGTTGTCTACACCAAAATTAATCTCAAATATTTGTCCACACATTTATTGTCACAATTTAACCACTTGTTAATAGTGGAAATTACTTATATGCGACTTGTTTAATCAGTTGACATCAATGCAACTTACTGTAAAGGGGGTAATTATTCACTGGGTTTTAATTTAGCTTATTTCGCTGACTTGAAAAATGCGCTAAATTAAAACACAGTGAATATGTACAATTTAGCATAGAACACATTATCTAAATGACGAAACCGTGAATTTAAAACCCACTTAATATGCCTGAAATGGTAAATCAGTGAAAATTAAACCCAATGAAAATTAGTCATTTTACAGTACCCGCAGACAGTGCACAACAGAGTATCATTATTGAGCAATTATAAACAGGAACGTGTCTTGGCATTAGGGTTAGGGTCGGGTCAGGTATGGGCAACGGAATTATTAACAGGAACGTGTCTTGACATTAGGGTTAGGGTCGGGTCAGGTATGGGCAACGCAAATGGCAAACACCCAATTGGCAAGATGTACACTAACGGGTTATGGCATGCATATAGTTTACACAAGTAAAAACACAAAATTGGCAATTTTTTGGACAATTGTAACTCAATAATAGAAATATGTTGTATTTCTATATATATACACACTATATAGTCTTATCAAATGCAAACACATCCAGTTAATCCATTGTGGTCTTGTGGGTCAGTTCTTTACATAGTGATCAGGAGGACCTGGGTTCAATTCCCTTGCCTGCCCATCTTTTTCTCGCAAACACCATTTGGCAATAAAGCTAAATATGACAACAAATTATTTAATTTGCATGACCACCCACATAGCTCAGTTGATTTGTACTATGTCTGCAATGTGAGCGATCGTTGGTTCGAATCCAGTATGTTTAGTTAGATTTTTGAATGCTAGTGAAGACAGTGCTATTATGAATAGGACTTAAATCCTAACTCCTGTGTGAAGACACTCGTGGTACAGTGGACAAGACAGTGCGCTGGGAACTCAAAGATCGCAAGTTCGAGTCACGGATTGGACACTCCTACAAAAGACATGAAAGACGTTAAAAACATAAACAGCGGATTCAAAAACTCAAGTCAGGAAAACAGAACACAAGAATACTACCCCACTAAGATTTCAATTATCTTGGCTTAACTATGAGTCCAAATGGTAAATTTAAAGATGCAATGAAAAACCTAAAAAGAAAAGGAATAAAAGCCTTATTCTCATTAAAGACCAAAATTGGATCTGGTAATCTGGACATGTCCATACTACTGTCACTATTTGATAAACTTATCAGACCAGTTATTGTGTATGGGAGTGACATTTGGGGAGAAGAAAGCTCTACAAAATCAATTGTAGAGGATGTTCAGCTTACATACTATCGGTACATTCTTGGTATCTCAAAAAATACACCAATCATGGCAATATATAGTGAATTGGGAAAATTACCTCTTGACTCTTTTATTAAGAAACAAATGATAAAATATGCCAATCGTATTGCAAATTCCACAAATACTCTACTTCAAGAAGCATACTATGTCAATAAAATTATTAAAAGTAAATGGTTTAAAAAACTTGATCTGATATTAAATAATATTAACCATTCTTATCTTTTAAATGAAACAAATATTATCTCATTATCAAAATTAAAAACAATTGATGAGAAATTAAAAGAAGAGTTTACAACTGAGTGGAAAAATGAAATAAATAATGACAATAGGAAAAAATCAAATTCTAAAAATAAACTA